>NW_028125553.1:0-246993 GCF_965194825.1 Balaenoptera physalus
GTCTTGCTGATTTTCAATTTTCCCACTTTATCCCCCCATGCGTGGAAGTGCCCTATGCTCTCTAAGCTGTGTTTTTTAGATGTTTCAGGACACACCGTACACTTCTCCAGAGTGGCTGTTGGCAATTTACATCCCGCCCATCAGTGTAGCAAGGCTCCCATTTCTCCATGGCCTGTCCTGCATTTCTGGTTTTGACACTTTTTTCAGCATGGCCCTTTGGACCGATGGGAAGCGAGACTTCTTTGTAGCGCTGATTTGCCTTTCCAGGTTGCTTGGTTGGCCAAAAAGGGCGTATGCGTTTTTTCCTGAATATATTCAGGAAAAAACGCATACGCCCTTTTTGGCCAAGGGCATCATTGTCAACGTTTTGCCGCTTTTCATGTGCTTTAAAGGCGATTCGAATCTACCTCCTGAAATCTGTTTCCTGCAATTCTGCCTTGATTTCAAATCCTCTTCTTTGCCTTCCCTCAATGTATTTGTGGACGAGAGTTATCATTTATAACTCTGCAGGTTTGTGAATTGCAGTGCCCTGAAGCTCCATTTTACAAGTCGCTTTTTTGGGAGCCGGCCGCAAAAGCGCAGGATGGCTTCAGGCCCTGTTCTGGTTCCGGGGGGCAGGCTGAGCCTGTGGTTAATTCTTCTTCCTGATGGGAAAATAGAGTGACCTGTGCCTGTCCCAACACCAAGAGCTAGTCTCTCATTGGTTCCCGGTCTTCCCGTTCATCCTCAGGACAAATTGCAACCTGTACGGAACAGGAGGTTAAAGGTGCTGATGCTCCAAGTAGGGAGATTGCTAGTAAAGTGGCTGGAATGGCGAACCCGAGCACAAGGAGATGAGAAATGAGGTGTGTTTTAGAAACCTTTCCCCATCACACGGTGTACCATCTTCTGGGTTTCTCATGCATGTTTTCGATGTAGGAAGATGCCCTTGAACCTGGAGATTTGGGACCCATGCGATGGGTAGCACGCAGTATTACTTTAAAGGGTCTGCGTTTGCTCACCCAACCTCACCAAACCTCTCAGCCCCAAGAGTGTCCACCCTTATGTCTCATCCAGCTGTGGGTCTAGATATGGTCAATCCAGGTTGCATCACAGCCCCTGAACGAATTGTGTAAGAATTTCTCTCTCTTTCCCTGTCTTTGTTTCATGGGTTTTTAAAAGTAATTTATTTTTATAATGGGGTTTAGCTGCTTTTCACGGCTGTGTTTAGGCCGCTTTACACCCACTTGACACACTAACAGAGAGATATCAATACATAGGTTTTAAGATTATTACTAGTCAGATATATTCTTGTGCGGTGAATCGGGCGTGTTGAGTCCAGTTCTCTGAGCAAGGAGTAGGTCTTGTCTATTACATATTGGGTTTATGGAACGGTATCTGAGCTAATTTGAAACTCTTGTTTTATGTATCACCCCACCTCACCTTTCCCGTTAAGCAGCCATAGTGTGTTTTCTGCATGTGTGACTCTGTTCTGTTTTGTAATTCAGTTCAAGTGTAACGGTTTTTACATTCCCTCTATAAGTGACACCTTATGAGAAGTGTCCTTTTCTGTGTGACTTATTTCACTTAGAATCGTCTTACCTAAATCCACTCATCATGCTGCTACTAGCCTTATGACATTGATTTCATGGCTGAGTGATATTCCATTGTACATAAGGACCACAACTTTTTTATCCATTTTTCGCTTTCCTGGGATATTTAAGGTGGAAGGAAGTGGAGGTCCTTGTCAACAGAGCAGCCCTAAACTTTGGGGTGCTTGTGTCTTGCTGATTTTCAATTTTCCCACTTTATCCCCCCATGCGTGGAAGTGCCCTATGCTCTCTAAGCTGTGGTTTTTAGATGTTTCAGGACACACCGTACACTTCTCCAGAGTGGCTGTTGGCAATTTACATCCCACCCATCAGTGTAGCAAGGCTCCCATTTCTCCATGGCCTGTCCTGCATTTCTGGTTTTGACACTTTTTTCAGCATGGCCCTTTTGACCGATGGGAAGCGAGACTTCTTTGTAGCGCTGATTTGCCTTTCCAGGTTGCTTGGTTGGCCAAAAAGGGCGTATGCGTTTTTTCCTGAATATATTCAGGAAAAAACGCATACGCCCTTTTTGGCCAAGGGCATCATTGTCAACGTTTTGCCGCTTTTCATGTGCTTTAAAGGCGATTCGAATCTACCTCCTGAAATCTGTTTCCTGCAATTCTGCCTTGATTTCAAATCCTCTTCTTTGCCTTCCCTCAATATATTTGTGGACGAGAGTTATCATTTATAACTCTGCAGGTTTGTGAATTGCAGTGCCCTGAAGCTCCATTTTACAAGTCGCTTTTTTGGGAGCCGGCCGCAAAAGCGCAGGATGGCTTCAGGCCCTGTTCTGGTTCCGGGGGGCAGGCTGAGCCTGTGGTTAATTCTTCTTCCTGATGGGAAAATAGAGTGACCTGTGCCTGTCCCAACACCAAGAGCTAGTCTCTCATTGGTTCCCCGTCTTCCCGTTCATCCTGGGGACAAATTGCAACCTGTACGGAACAGGAGGTTAAAGGTGCTGATGCTCCAAGTAGGGAGATTGCTAGTAAAGTGGCTGGAATGGCGAACCCGAGCACAAGGAGAGGAGAAATGAGGTGCTTTTTAGAAACCTTTCCCCATCACACGGTGTACCATCTTCTGGGTTTCTCATGCATGTTTTCGATGTAGGAAGATGCCCTTGAACCTGGAGATTTGGGACCCATGCGATGGGTAGCACGCAGTATTACTTTAAAGGGTCTGCGTTTGCTCACCCAACCTCACCAAACCTCTCAGCCCCAAGAGTGTCCACCCTTATGTCTCATCCAGCTGTGGGTCTAGATATGGTCAATCCAGGTTGCATCACAGCCCCTGAACGAATTGTGTAAGAATTTCTCTCTCTTTCCCTGTCTTTGTTTCATGGGTTTTTAAAAGTAATTTATTTTTATAATGGGGTTTAGCTGCTTTTCACGGCTGTGTTTAGGCCGCTTTACACCCACTTGACACACTAACAGAGAGATATCAATACATAGGTTTTAAGATTATTACTAGTCAGATATATTCTTGTGCGGTGAATCGGGCGTGTTGAGTCCAGTTCTCTGAGCAAGGAGTAGGTCTTGTCTATTACATATTGGGTTTATGGAACGGTATCTGAGCTAATTTGAAACTCTTGTTTTATGTATCACCCCACCTCACCTTTCCCGTTAAGCAGCCATAGTGTGTTTTCTGCATGTGTGACTCTGTTCTGTTTTGTAATTCAGTTCAAGTGTAACGGTTTTTACATTCCCTCTATAAGTGACACCTTATGAGAAGTGTCCTTTTCTGTGTGACTTATTTCACTTAGAATCGTCTTACCTAAATCCACTCATCATGCTGCTACTAGCCTTATGACATTGATTTCATGGCTGAGTGATATTCCATTGTACATAAGGACCACAACTTTTTTATCCATTTTTCGCTTTCCTGGGATATTTAAGGTGGAAGGAAGTGGAGGTCCTTGTCAACAGAGCAGCCCTAAACTTTGGGGTGCTTGTGTCTTGCTGATTTTCAATTTTCCCACTTTATCCCCCCATGCGTGGAAGTGCCCTATGCTCTCTAAGCTGTGTTTTTTAGATGTTTCAGGACACACCGTACACTTCTCCAGAGTGGCTGTTGGCAGTTTACATCCCGCCCATCAGTGTAGCAAGGCTCCCATTTCTCCATGGCCTGTCCTGCATTTCTGGTTTTGACACTTTTTTCAGCATGGCCCTTTTGACCGATGGGAAGCGAGACTTCTTTGTAGCGCTGATTTGCCTTTCCAGGTTGCTTGGTTGGCCAAAAAGGGCGTATGCGTTTTTTCCTGAATATATTCAGGAAAAAACGCATACGCCCTTTTTGGCCAAGGGCATCATTGTCAACGTTTTGCCGCTTTTCATGTGCTTTAAAGGCGATTCGAATCTACCTCCTGAAATCTGTTTCCTGCAATTCTGCCTTGATTTCAAATCCTCTTCTTTGCCTTCCCTCAATATATTTGTGGACGAGAGTTATCATTTATAACTCTGCAGGTTTGTGAATTGCAGTGCCCTGAAGCTCCATTTTACAAGTCGCTTTTTTGGGAGCCGGCCGCAAAAGCGCAGGATGGCTTCAGGCCCTGTTCTGGTTCCGGGGGGCAGGCTGAGCCTGTGGTTAATTCTTCTTCCTGATGGGAAAATAGAGTGACCTGTGCCTGTCCCAACACCAAGAGCTAGTCTCTCATTGGTTCCCCGTCTTCCCGTTCATCCTCAGGACAAATTGCAACCTGTACGGAACAGGAGGTTAAAGGTGCTGATGCTCCAAGTAGGGAGATTGCTAGTAAAGTGGCTGGAATGGCGAACCCGAGCACAAGGAGATGAGAAATGAGGTGCGTTTTAGAAACCTTTCCCCATCACACGGTGTACCATCTTCTGGGTTTCTCATGCATGTTTTCGATGTAGGAAGATGCCCTTGAACCTGGAGATTTGGGACCCATGCGATGGGTAGCACGCAGTATTACTTTAAAGGGTCTGCGTTTGCTCACCCAACCTCACCAAACCTCTCAGCCCCAAGAGTGTCCACCCTTATGTCTCATCCAGCTGTGGGTCTAGATATGGTCAATCCAGGTTGCATCACAGCCCCTGAACGAATTGTGTAAGAATTTCTCTCTCCTTCCCTGTCTTTGTTTCATGGGTTTTTAAAAGTAATTTATTTTTATAATGGGGTTTAGCTGCTTTTCACGGCTGTGTTTAGGCCGCTTTACACCCACTTGACACACTAACAGAGAGATATCAATACATAGGTTTTAAGATTATTACTAGTCAGATATATTCTTGTGCGGTGAATCGGGCGTGTTGAGTCCAGTTCTCTGAGCAAGGAGTAGGTCTTGTCTATTACATATTGGGTTTATGGAACGGTATCTGAGCTAATTTGAAACTCTTGTTTTATGTATCACCCCACCTCACCTTTCCCGTTAAGCAGCCATAGTGTGTTTTCTGCATGTGTGACTCTGTTCTGTTTTGTAATTCAGTTCAAGTGTAACGGTTTTTCCATTCCCTCTATAAGTGACACCTTATGAGAAGTGTCCTTTTCTGTGTGACTTATTTCACTTAGAATCGTCTTACCTAAATCCACTCATCATGCTGCTACTAGCCTTATGACATTGATTTCATGGCTGAGTGATATTCCATTGTACATAAGGACCACAACTTTTTTATCCATTTTTCGCTTTCCTGGGATATTTAAGGTGGAAGGAAGTGGAGGTCCTTGTCAACAGAGCAGCCCTAAACTTTGGGGTGCTTGTGTCTTGCTAATTTTCAATTTTCCCACTTTATCCCCCCATGCGTGGAAGTGCCCTATGCTCTCTAAGCTGTGGTTTTTAGATGTTTCAGGACACACCGTACACTTCTCCAGAGTGGCTGTTGGCAATTTACATCCCACCCATCAGTGTAGCAATGCTCCCATTTCTCCACGGCCTGTCCTGCATTTCTGGTTTTGACACTTTTTTCAGCATGGCCCTTTTGACCGATGGGAAGCGAGACTTCTTTGTAGCGCTGATTTGCCTTTCCAGGTTGCTTGGTTGGCCAAAAAGGGCGTATGCGTTTTTTCCTGAATATATTCAGGAAAAAACGCATACGCCCTTTTTGGCCAAGGGCATCATTGTCAACGTTTTGCCGCTTTTCATGTGCTTTAAAGGCGATTCGAATCTACCTCCTGAAATCTGTTTCCTGCAATTCTGCCTTGATTTCAAATCCTCTTCTTTGCCTTCCCTCAATATATTTGTGGACGAGAGTTATCATTTATAACTCTGCAGGTTTGTGAATTGCAGTGCCCTGAAGCTCCATTTTACAAGTCGCTTTTTTGGGAGCCGGCCGCAAAAGCGCAGGATGGCTTCAGGCCCTGTTCTGGTTCCGGGGGGCAGGCTGAGCCTGTGGTTAATTCTTCTTCCTGATGGGAAAATAGAGTGACCTGTGCCTGTCCCAACACCAAGAGCTAGTCTCTCATTGGTTCCCCGTCTTCCCGTTCATCCTGGGGACAAATTGCAACCTGTACGGAACAGGAGGTTAAAGGTGCTGATGCTCCAAGTAGGGAGATTGCTAGTAAAGTGGCTGGAATGGCGAACCCGAGCACAAGGAGAGGAGAAATGAGGTGCTTTTTAGAAACCTTTCCCCATCACACGGTGTACCATCTTCTGGGTTTCTCATGCATGTTTTCGATGTAGGAAGATGCCCTTGAACCTGGAGATTTGGGACCCATGCGATGGGTAGCACGCAGTATTACTTTAAAGGGTCTGCGTTTGCTCACCCAACCTCACCAAACCTCTCAGCCCCAAGAGTGTCCACCCTTATGTCTCATCCAGCTGTGGGTCTAGATATGGTCAATCCAGGTTGCATCACAGCCCCTGAACGAATTGTGTAAGAATTTCTCTCTCTTTCCCTGTCTTTGTTTCATGGGTTTTTAAAAGTAATTTATTTTTATAATGGGGTTTAGCTGCTTTTCACGGCTGTGTTTAGGCCGCTTTACACCCACTTGACACACTAACAGAGAGATATCAATACATAGGTTTTAAGATTATTACTAGTCAGATATATTCTTGTGCGGTGAATCGGGCGTGTTGAGTCCAGTTCTCTGAGCAAGGAGTAGGTCTTGTCTATTACATATTGGGTTTATGGAACGGTATCTGAGCTAATTTGAAACTCTTGTTTTATGTATCACCCCACCTCACCTTTCCCGTTAAGCAGCCATAGTGTGTTTTCTGCATGTGTGACTCTGTTCTGTTTTGTAATTCAGTTCAAGTGTAACGGTTTTTACATTCCCTCTATAAGTGACACCTTATGAGAAGTGTCCTTTTCTGTGTGACTTATTTCACTTAGAATCGTCTTACCTAAATCCACTCATCATGCTGCTACTAGCCTTATGACATTGATTTCATGGCTGAGTGATATTCCATTGTACATAAGGACCACAACTTTTTTATCCATTTTTCGCTTTCCTGGGATATTTAAGGTGGAAGGAAGTGGAGGTCCTTGTCAACAGAGCAGCCCTAAACTTTGGGGTGCTTGTGTCTTGCTGATTTTCAATTTTCCCACTTTATCCCCCCATGCGTGGAAGTGCCCTATGCTCTCTAAGCTGTGTTTTTTAGATGTTTCAGGACACACCGTACACTTCTCCAGAGTGGCTGTTGGCAGTTTACATCCCGCCCATCAGTGTAGCAAGGCTCCCATTTCTCCATGGCCTGTCCTGCATTTCTGGTTTTGACACTTTTTTCAGCATGGCCCTTTTGACCGATGGGAAGCGAGACTTCTTTGTAGCGCTGATTTGCCTTTCCAGGTTGCTTGGTTGGCCAAAAAGGGCGTATGCGTTTTTTCCTGAATATATTCAGGAAAAAACGCATACGCCCTTTTTGGCCAAGGGCATCATTGTCAACGTTTTGCCGCTTTTCATGTGCTTTAAAGGCGATTCGAATCTACCTCCTGAAATCTGTTTCCTGCAATTCTGCCTTGATTTCAAATCCTCTTCTTTGCCTTCCCTCAATATATTTGTGGACGAGAGTTATCATTTATAACTCTGCAGGTTTGTGAATTGCAGTGCCCTGAAGCTCCATTTTACAAGTCGCTTTTTTGGGAGCCGGCCGCAAAAGCGCAGGATGGCTTCAGGCCCTGTTCTGGTTCCGGGGGGCAGGCTGAGCCTGTGGTTAATTCTTCTTCCTGATGGGAAAATAGAGTGACCTGTGCCTGTCCCAACACCAAGAGCTAGTCTCTCATTGGTTCCCCGTCTTCCCGTTCATCCTCAGGACAAATTGCAACCTGTACGGAACAGGAGGTTAAAGGTGCTGATGCTCCAAGTAGGGAGATTGCTAGTAAAGTGGCTGGAATGGCGAACCCGAGCACAAGGAGATGAGAAATGAGGTGCGTTTTAGAAACCTTTCCCCATCACACGGTGTACCATCTTCTGGGTTTCTCATGCATGTTTTCGATGTAGGAAGATGCCCTTGAACCTGGAGATTTGGGACCCATGCGATGGGTAGCACGCAGTATTACTTTAAAGGGTCTGCGTTTGCTCACCCAACCTCACCAAACCTCTCAGCCCCAAGAGTGTCCACCCTTATGTCTCATCCAGCTGTGGGTCTAGATATGGTCAATCCAGGTTGCATCACAGCCCCTGAACGAATTGTGTAAGAATTTCTCTCTCCTTCCCTGTCTTTGTTTCATGGGTTTTTAAAAGTAATTTATTTTTATAATGGGGTTTAGCTGCTTTTCACGGCTGTGTTTAGGCCGCTTTACACCCACTTGACACACTAACAGAGAGATATCAATACATAGGTTTTAAGATTATTACTAGTCAGATATATTCTTGTGCGGTGAATCGGGCGTGTTGAGTCCAGTTCTCTGAGCAAGGAGTAGGTCTTGTCTATTACATATTGGGTTTATGGAACGGTATCTGAGCTAATTTGAAACTCTTGTTTTATGTATCACCCCACCTCACCTTTCCCGTTAAGCAGCCATAGTGTGTTTTCTGCATGTGTGACTCTGTTCTGTTTTGTAATTCAGTTCAAGTGTAACGGTTTTTCCATTCCCTCTATAAGTGACACCTTATGAGAAGTGTCCTTTTCTGTGTGACTTATTTCACTTAGAATCGTCTTACCTAAATCCACTCATCATGCTGCTACTAGCCTTATGACATTGATTTCATGGCTGAGTGATATTCCATTGTACATAAGGACCACAACTTTTTTATCCATTTTTCGCTTTCCTGGGATATTTAAGGTGGAAGGAAGTGGAGGTCCTTGTCAACAGAGCAGCCCTAAACTTTGGGGTGCTTGTGTCTTGCTAATTTTCAATTTTCCCACTTTATCCCCCCATGCGTGGAAGTGCCCTATGCTCTCTAAGCTGTGGTTTTTAGATGTTTCAGGACACACCGTACACTTCTCCAGAGTGGCTGTTGGCAATTTACATCCCACCCATCAGTGTAGCAATGCTCCCATTTCTCCACGGCCTGTCCTGCATTTCTGGTTTTGACACTTTTTTCAGCATGGCCCTTTTGACCGATGGGAAGCGAGACTTCTTTGTAGCGCTGATTTGCCTTTCCAGGTTGCTTGGTTGGCCAAAAAGGGCGTATGCGTTTTTTCCTGAATATATTCAGGAAAAAACGCATACGCCCTTTTTGGCCAAGGGCATCATTGTCAACGTTTTGCCGCTTTTCATGTGCTTTAAAGGCGATTCGAATCTACCTCCTGAAATCTGTTTCCTGCAATTCTGCCTTGATTTCAAATCCTCTTCTTTGCCTTCCCTCAATATATTTGTGGACGAGAGTTATCATTTATAACTCTGCAGGTTTGTGAATTGCAGTGCCCTGAAGCTCCATTTTACAAGTCGCTTTTTTGGGAGCCGGCCGCAAAAGCGCAGGATGGCTTCAGGCCCTGTTCTGGTTCCGGGGGGCAGGCTGAGCCTGTGGTTAATTCTTCTTCCTGATGGGAAAATAGAGTGACCTGTGCCTGTCCCAACACCAAGAGCTAGTCTCTCATTGGTTCCCCGTCTTCCCGTTCATCCTGGGGACAAATTGCAACCTGTACGGAACAGGAGGTTAAAGGTGCTGATGCTCCAAGTAGGGAGATTGCTAGTAAAGTGGCTGGAATGGCGAACCCGAGCACAAGGAGAGGAGAAATGAGGTGCTTTTTAGAAACCTTTCCCCATCACACGGTGTACCATCTTCTGGGTTTCTCATGCATGTTTTCGATGTAGGAAGATGCCCTTGAACCTGGAGATTTGGGACCCATGCGATGGGTAGCACGCAGTATTACTTTAAAGGGTCTGCGTTTGCTCACCCAACCTCACCAAACCTCTCAGCCCCAAGAGTGTCCACCCTTATGTCTCATCCAGCTGTGGGTCTAGATATGGTCAATCCAGGTTGCATCACAGCCCCTGAACGAATTGTGTAAGAATTTCTCTCTCTTTCCCTGTCTTTGTTTCATGGGTTTTTAAAAGTAATTTATTTTTATAATGGGGTTTAGCTGCTTTTCACGGCTGTGTTTATGCCGCTTTACACCCACTTGACACACTAACAGAGAGATATCAATACATAGGTTTTAAGATTATTACTAGTCAGATATATTCTTGTGCGGTGAATCGGGCGTGTTGAGTCCAGTTCTCTGAGCAAGGAGTAGGTCTTGTCTATTACATATTGGGTTTATGGAACGGTATCTGAGCTAATTTGAAACTCTTGTTTTATGTATCACCCCACCTCACCTTTCCCGTTAAGCAGCCATAGTGTGTTTTCTGCATGTGTGACTCTGTTCTGTTTTGTAATTCAGTTCAAGTGTAACGGTTTTTCCATTCCCTCTATAAGTGACACCTTATGAGAAGTGTCCTTTTCTGTGTGACTTATTTCACTTAGAATCGTCTTACCTAAATCCACTCATCATGCTGCTACTAGCCTTATGACATTGATTTCATGGCTGAGTGATATTCCATTGTACATAAGGACCACAACTTTTTTATCCATTTTTCGCTTTCCTGGGATATTTAAGGTGGAAGGAAGTGGAGGTCCTTGTCAACAGAGCAGCCCTAAACTTTGGGGTGCTTGTGTCTTGCTGATTTTCAATTTTCCCACTTTATCCCCCCATGCGTGGAAGTGCCCTATGCTCTCTAAGCTGTGTTTTTTAGATGTTTCAGGACACACCGTACACTTCTCCAGAGTGGCTGTTGGCAATTTACATCCCGCCCATCAGTGTAGCAAGGCTCCCATTTCTCCATGGCCTGTCCTGCATTTCTGGTTTTGACACTTTTTTCAGCATGGCCCTTTTGACCGATGGGAAGCGAGACTTCTTTGTAGCGCTGATTTGCCTTTCCAGGTTGCTTGGTTGGCCAAAAAGGGCGTATGCGTTTTTTCCTGAATATATTCAGGAAAAAACGCATACGCCCTTTTTGGCCAAGGGCATCATTGTCAACGTTTTGCCGCTTTTCATGTGCTTTAAAGGCGATTCGAATCTACCTCCTGAAATCTGTTTCCTGCAATTCTGCCTTGATTTCAAATCCTCTTCTTTGCCTTCCCTCAATATATTTGTGGACGAGAGTTATCATTTATAACTCTGCAGGTTTGTGAATTGCAGTGCCCTGAAGCTCCATTTTACAAGTCGCTTTTTTGGGAGCCGGCCGCAAAAGCGCAGGATGGCTTCAGGCCCTGTTCTGGTTCCGGGGGGCAGGCTGAGCCTGTGGTTAATTCTTCTTCCTGATGGGAAAATAGAGTGACCTGTGCCTGTCCCAACACCAAGAGCTAGTCTCTCATTGGTTCCCCGTCTTCCCGTTCATCCTCAGGACAAATTGCAACCTGTACGGAACAGGAGGTTAAAGGTGCTGATGCTCCAAGTAGGGAGATTGCTAGTAAAGTGGCTGGAATGGCGAACCCGAGCACAAGGAGATGAGAAATGAGGTGCGTTTTAGAAACCTTTCCCCATCACACGGTGTACCATCTTCTGGGTTTCTCATGCATGTTTTCGATGTAGGAAGATGCCCTTGAACCTGGAGATTTGGGACCCATGCGATGGGTAGCACGCAGTATTACTTTAAAGGGTCTGCGTTTGCTCACCCAACCTCACCAAACCTCTCAGCCCCAAGAGTGTCCACCCTTATGTCTCATCCAGCTGTGGGTCTAGATATGGTCAATCCAGGTTGCATCACAGCCCCTGAACGAATTGTGTAAGAATTTCTCTCTCCTTCCCTGTCTTTGTTTCATGGGTTTTTAAAAGTAATTTATTTTTATAATGGGGTTTAGCTGCTTTTCACGGCTGTGTTTAGGCCGCTTTACACCCACTTGACACACTAACAGAGAGATATCAATACATAGGTTTTAAGATTATTACTAGTCAGATATATTCTTGTGCGGTGAATCGGGCGTGTTGAGTCCAGTTCTCTGAGCAAGGAGTAGGTCTTGTCTATTACATATTGGGTTTATGGAACGGTATCTGAGCTAATTTGAAACTCTTGTTTTATGTATCACCCCACCTCACCTTTCCCGTTAAGCAGCCATAGTGTGTTTTCTGCATGTGTGACTCTGTTCTGTTTTGTAATTCAGTTCAAGTGTAACGGTTTTTACATTCCCTCTATAAGTGACACCTTATGAGAAGTGTCCTTTTCTGTGTGACTTATTTCACTTAGAATCGTCTTACCTAAATCCACTCATCATGCTGCTACTAGCCTTATGACATTGATTTCATGGCTGAGTGATATTCCATTGTACATAAGGACCACAACTTTTTTATCCATTTTTCGCTTTCCTGGGATATTTAAGGTGGAAGGAAGTGGAGGTCCTTGTCAACAGAGCAGCCCTAAACTTTGGGGTGCTTGTGTCTTGCTAATTTTCAATTTTCCCACTTTATCCCCCCATGCGTGGAAGTGCCCTATGCTCTCTAAGCTGTGGTTTTTAGATGTTTCAGGACACACCGTACACTTCTCCAGAGTGGCTGTTGGCAATTTACATCCCACCCATCAGTGTAGCAATGCTCCCATTTCTCCACGGCCTGTCCTGCATTTCTGGTTTTGACACTTTTTTCAGCATGGCCCTTTTTGACCGATGGGAAGCGAGACTTCTTTGTAGCGCTGATTTGCCTTTCCAGGTTGCTTGGTTGGCCAAAAAGGGCGTATGCGTTTTTTCCTGAATATATTCAGGAAAAAACGCATACGCCCTTTTTGGCCAAGGGCATCATTGTCAACGTTTTGCCGCTTTTCATGTGCTTTAAAGGCGATTCGAATCTACCTCCTGAAATCTGTTTCCTGCAATTCTGCCTTGATTTCAAATCCTCTTCTTTGCCTTCCCTCAATATATTTGTGGACGAGAGTTATCATTTATAACTCTGCAGGTTTGTGAATTGCAGTGCCCTGAAGCTCCATTTTACAAGTCGCTTTTTTGGGAGCCGGCCGCAAAAGCGCAGGATGGCTTCAGGCCCTGTTCTGGTTCCGGGGGGCAGGCTGAGCCTGTGGTTAATTCTTCTTCCTGATGGGAAAATAGAGTGACCTGTGCCTGTCCCAACACCAAGAGCTAGTCTCTCATTGGTTCCCCGTCTTCCCGTTCATCCTGGGGACAAATTGCAACCTGTACGGAACAGGAGGTTAAAGGTGCTGATGCTCCAAGTAGGGAGATTGCTAGTAAAGTGGCTGGAATGGCGAACCCGAGCACAAGGAGAGGAGAAATGAGGTGCTTTTTAGAAACCTTTCCCCATCACACGGTGTACCATCTTCTGGGTTTCTCATGCATGTTTTCGATGTAGGAAGATGCCCTTGAACCTGGAGATTTGGGGACCATGCGATGGGTAGCACGCAGTATTACTTTAAAGGGTCTGCGTTTGCTCACCCAACCTCACCAAACCTCTCAGCCCCAAGAGTGTCCACCCTTATGTCTCATCCAGCTGTGGGTCTAGATATGGTCAATCCAGGTTGCATCACAGCCCTGAACGAATTGTGTAAGAATTTCTCTCTCTTTCCCTGTCTTTGTTTCATGGGTTTTTAAAAGTAATTTATTTTTATAATGGGGTTTAGCTGCTTTTCCGGCTGTGTTTATGCCGCTTTACACCCACTTGACACACTAACAGAGAGATATCAATACATAGGTTTTAAGATTATTACTAGTCAGATATATTCTTGTGCGGTGAATCGGGCGTGTTGAGTCCAGTTCTCTGAGCAAGGAGTAGGTCTTGTCTATTACATATTGGGTTTATGGAACGGTATCTGAGCTAATTGAAACTCTTGTTTTATGTATCACCCCACCTCACCTTTCCGTTAAGCAGCCATAGTGTGTTTTCTGCATGTGTGACTCTGTTCTGTTTTGTAATTCAGTTCAAGTGTAACGGTTTTTCCATTCCCTCTATAAGTGACACCTTATGAGAAGTGTCCTTTTCTGTGTGACTTATTTCACTTAGAATCGTCTTACCTAAATCCACTCATCATGCTGCTACTAGCCTTATGACATTGATTTCATGGCTGAGTGATATTCCATTGTACATAAGGACCACAACTTTTTTATCCATTTTTCGCTTTCCTGGGATATTTAAGGTGGAAGGAAGTGGAGGTCCTTGTCAACAGAGCAGCCCTAAACTTTGGGGTGCTTGTGTCTTGCTGATTTTCAATTTTCCCACTTTATCCCCCCATGCGTGGAAGTGCCCTATGCTCTCTAAGCTGTGTTTTTTAGATGTTTCAGGACACACCGTACACTTCTCCAGAGTGGCTGTTGGCAATTTACATCCCGCCCATCAGTGTAGCAAGGCTCCCATTTCTCCATGGCCTGTCCTGCATTTCTGGTTTAGACACTTTTTTCAGCATGGCCCTTTTGACCGATGGGAAGCGAGACTTCTTTGTAGCGCTGATTTGCCTTTCCAGGTTGCTTGGTTGGCCAAAAAGGGCGTATGCGTTTTTTCCTGAATATATTCAGGAAAAAACGCATACGCCGCCCTTTTTGGCCAAGGGCATCATTGTCAACGTTTTGCCGCTTTTCATGTGCTTTAAAGGCGATTCGAATCTACCTCCTGAAATCTGTTTCCTGCAATTCTGCCTTGATTTCAAATCCTCTTCTTTGCCTTCCCTCAATATATTTGTGGACGAGAGTTATCATTTATAACTCTGCAGGTTTGTGAATTGCAGTGCCCTGAAGCTCCATTTTACAAGTCGCTTTTTTGGGAGCCGGCCGCAAAAGCGCAGGATGGCTTCAGGCCCTGTTCTGGTTCCGGGGGGCAGGCTGAGCCTGTGGTTAATTCTTCTTCCTGATGGGAAAATAGAGTGACCTGTGCCTGTCCCAACACCAAGAGCTAGTCTCTCATTGGTTCCCCGTCTTCCCGTTCATCCTCAGGACAAATTGCAACCTGTACAGAACAGGAGGTTAAAGGTGCTGATGCTCCAAGTAGGGAGATTGCTAGTAAAGTGGCTGGAATGGCGAACCCGAGCACAAGGAGAGGAGAAATGAGGTGCGTTTTAGAAACCTTTCCCCATCACACGGTGTACCATCTTCTGGGTTTCTCATGCATGTTTTCGATGTAGGAAGATGCCCTTGAACCTGGAGATTTGGGACCCATGCGATGGGTAGCACGCAGTATTACTTTAAAGGGTCTGCGTTTGCTCACCCAACCTCACCAAACCTCTCAGCCCCAAGAGTGTCCACCCTTATGTCTCATCCAGCTGTGGGTCTAGATATGGTCAATCCAGGTTGCATCACAGCCCCTGAACGAATTGTGTAAGAATTTCTCTCTCCTTCCCTGTCTTTGTTTCATGGGTTTTTAAAAGTAATTTATTTTTATAATGGGGTTTAGCTGCTTTTCACGGCTGTGTTTAGGCCGCTTTACACCCACTTGACACACTAACAGAGAGATATCAATACATAGGTTTTAAGATTATTACTAGTCAGATATATTCTTGTGCGGTGAATCGGGCGTGTTGAGTCCAGTTCTCTGAGCAAGGAGTAGGTCTTGTCTATTACATATTGGGTTTATGGAACGGTATCTGAGCTAATTTGAAACTCTTGTTTTATGTATCACCCCACCTCACCTTTCCCGTTAAGCAGCCATAGTGTGTTTTCTGCATGTGTGACTCTGTTCTGTTTTGTAATTCAGTTCAAGTGTAACGGTTTTTACATTCCCTCTATAAGTGACATCTTATGAGAAGTGTCCTTTTCTGTGTGACTTATTTCACTTAGAATCGTCTTACCTAAATCCACTCATCATGCTGCTACTAGCCTTATGACATTGATTTCATGGCTGAGTGATATTCCATTGTACATAAGGACCACAACTTTTTTATCCATTTTTCGCTTTCCTGGGATATTTAAGGTGGAAGGAAGTGGAGGTCCTTGTCAACAGAGCAGCCCTAAACTTTGGGGTGCTTGTGTCTTGCTAATTTTCAATTTTCCCACTTTATCCCCCCATGCGTGGAAGTGCCCTATGCTCTCTAAGCTGTGGTTTTTAGATGTTTCAGGACACACCGTACACTTCTCCAGAGTGGCTGTTGGCAATTTACATCCCACCCATCAGTGTAGCAATGCTCCCATTTCTCCACGGCCTGTCCTGCATTTCTGGTTTTGACACTTTTTTCAGCATGGCCCTTTTGACCGATGGGAAGCGAGACTTCTTTGTAGCGCTGATTTGCCTTTCCAGGTTGCTTGGTTGGCCAAAAAGGGCTTATGCGTTTTTTCCTGAATATATTCAGGAAAAAACGCATACGCCCTTTTTGGCCAAGGGCATCATTGTCAACGTTTTGCCGCTTTTCATGTGCTTTAAAGGCGATTCGAATCTACCTCCTGAAATCTGTTTCCTGCAATTCTGCCTTGATTTCAAATCCTCTTCTTTGCCTTCCCTCAATATATTTGTGGACGAGAGTTATCATTTATAACTCTGCAGGTTTGTGAATTGCAGTGCCCTGAAGCTCCATTTTACAAGTCGCTTTTTTGGGAGCCGGCCGCAAAAGTGCAGGATGGCTTCAGGCCCTGTTCTGGTTCCGGGGGGCAGGCTGAGCCTGTGGTTAATTCTTCTTCCTGATGGGAAAATAGAGTGACCTGTGCCTGTCCCAACACCAAGAGCTAGTCTCTCATTGGTTCCCCGTCTTCCCGTTCATCCTGGGGACAAATTGCAACCTGTACGGAACAGGAGGTTAAAGGTGCTGATGCTCCAAGTAGGGAGATTGCTAGTAAAGTGGCTGGAATGGCGAACCCGAGCACAAGGAGAGGAGAAATGAGGTGCTTTTTAGAAACCTTTCCCCATCACACGGTGTACCATCTTCTGGGTTTCTCATGCATGTTTTCGATGTAGGAAGATGCCCTTGAACCTGGAGATTTGGGACCCATGCGATGGGTAGCACGCAGTATTACTTTAAAGGGTCTGCGTTTGCTCACCCAACCTCACCAAACCTCTCAGCCCCAAGAGTGTCCACCCTTATGTCTCATCCAGCTGTGGGTCTAGATATGGTCAATCCAGGTTGCATCACAGCCCCTGAACGAATTGTGTAAGAATTTCTCTCTCTTTCCCTGTCTTTGTTTCATGGGTTTTTAAAAGTAATTTATTTTTATAATGGGGTTTAGCTGCTTTTCACGGCTGTGTTTATGCCGCTTTACACCCACTTGACACACTAACAGAGAGATATCAATACATAGGTTTTAAGATTATTACTAGTCAGATATATTCTTGTGCGGTGAATCGGGCGTGTTGAGTCCAGTTCTCTGAGCAAGGAGTAGGTCTTGTCTATTACATATTGGGTTTATGGAACGGTATCTGAGCTAATTTGAAACTCTTGTTTTATGTATCACCCCACCTCACCTTTCCCGTTAAGCAGCCATAGTGTGTTTTCTGCATGTGTGACTCTGTTCTGTTTTGTAATTCAGTTCAAGTGTAACGGTTTTTCCATTCCCTCTATAAGTGACACCTTATGAGAAGTGTCCTTTTCTGTGTGACTTATTTCACTTAGAATCGTCTTACCTAAATCCACTCATCATGCTGCTACTAGCCTTATGACATTGATTTCATGGCTGAGTGATATTCCATTGTACATAAGGACCACAACTTTTTTATCCATTTTTCGCTTTCCTGGGATATTTAAGGTGGAAGGAAGTGGAGGTCCTTGTCAACAGAGCAGCCCTAAACTTTGGGGTGCTTGTGTCTTGCTGATTTTCAATTTTCCCACTTTATCCCCCCATGCGTGGAAGTGCCCTATGCTCTCTAAGCTGTGTTTTTTAGATGTTTCAGGACACACCATACACTTCTCCAGAGTGGCTGTTGGCAATTTACATCCCGCCCATCAGTGTAGCAAGGCTCCCATTTCTCCATGGCCTGTCCTGCATTTCTGGTTTTGACACTTTTTTCAGCATGGCCCTTTTGACCGATGGGAAGCGAGACTTCTTTGTAGCGCTGATTTGCCTTTCCAGGTTGCTTGGTTGGCCAAAAAGGGCGTATGCGTTTTTTCCTGAATATATTCAGGAAAAAACGCATACGCCCTTTTTGGCCAAGGGCATCATTGTCAACGTTTTGCCGCTTTTCATGTGCTTTAAAGGCGATTCGAATCTACCTCCTGAAATCTGTTTCCTGCAATTCTGCCTTGATTTCAAATCCTCTTCTTTGCCTTCCCTCAATATATTTGTGGACGAGAGTTATCATTTATAACTCTGCAGGTTTGTGAATTGCAGTGCCCTGAAGCTCCATTTTACAAGTCGCTTTTTTGGGAGCCGGCCGCAAAAGCGCAGGATGGCTTCAGGCCCTGTTCTGGTTCCGGGGGGCAGGCTGAGCCTGTGGTTAATTCTTCTTCCTGATGGGAAAATAGAGTGACCTGTGCCTGTCCCAACACCAAGAGCTAGTCTCTCATTGGTTCCCCGTCTTCCCGTTCATCCTGGGGACAAATTGCAACCTGTACGGAACAGGAGGTTAAAGGTGCTGATGCTCCAAGTAGGGAGATTGCTAGTAAAGTGGCTGGAATGGCGAACCCGAGCACAAGGAGATGAGAAATGAGGTGCGTTTTAGAAACCTTTCCCCATCACACGGTGTACCATCTTCTGGGTTTCTCATGCATGTTTTCGATGTAGGAAGATGCCCTTGAACCTGGAGATTTGGGACCCATGCGATGGGTAGCACGCAGTAATACTTTAAAGGGTCTGCGTTTGCTCACCCAACCTCACCAAACCTCTCAGCCCCAAGAGTGTCCACCCTTATGTCTCATCCAGCTGTGGGTCTAGATATGGTCAATCCAGGTTGCATCACAGCCCCTGAACGAATTGTGTAAGAATTTCTCTCTCTTTCCCTGTCTTTGTTTCATGGGTTTTTAAAAGTAATTTATTTTTATAATGGGGTTTAGCTGCTTTTCACGGCTGTGTTTAGGCCGCTTTACACCCACTTGACACACTAACAGAGAGATATCAATACATAGGTTTTAAGATTATTACTGGTCAGATATATTCTTGTGCGGTGAATCGGGCGTGTTGAGTCCAGTTCTCTGAGCAAGGAGTAGGTCTTGTCTATTACATATTGGGTTTATGGAACGGTATCTGAGCTAATTTGAAACTCTTGTTTTATGTATCACCCCACCTCACCTTTCCCGTTAAGCAGCCATAGTGTGTTTTCTGCATGTGTGACTCTGTTCTGTTTTGTAATTCAGTTCAAGTGTAACGGTTTTTACATTCCCTCTATAAGTGACACCTTATGAGAAGTGTCCTTTTCTGTGTGACTTATTTCACTTAGAATCGTCTTACCTAAATCCACTCATCATGCTGCTACTAGCCTTATGACATTGATTTCATGGCTGAGTGATATTCCATTGTACATAAGGACCACAACTTTTTTATCCATTTTTCGCTTTCCTGGGATATTTAAGGTGGAAGGAAGTGGAGGTCCTTGTCAACAGAGCAGCCCTAAACTTTGGGGTGCTTGTGTCTTGCTGATTTTCAATTTTCCCACTTTATCCCCCCATGCGTGGAAGTGCCCTATGCTCTCTAAGCTGTGGTTTTTAGATGTTTCAGGACACACCGTACACTTCTCCAGAGTGGCTGTTGGCAATTTACATCCCACCCATCAGTGTAGCAATGCTCCCATTTCTCCACGGCCTGTCCTGCATTTCTGGTTTTGACACTTTTTTCAGCATGGCCCTTTTGACCGATGGGAAGCGAGACTTCTTTGTAGCGCTGATTTGCCTTTCCAGGTTGCTTGGTTGGCCAAAAAGGGCGTATGCGTTTTTTCCTGAATATATTCAGGAAAAAACGCATACGCCCTTTTTGGCCAAGGGCATCATTGTCAACGTTTTGCCGCTTTTCATGTGCTTTAAAGGCGATTCGAATCTACCTCCTGAAATCTGTTTCCTGCAATTCTGCCTTGATTTCAAATCCTCTTCTTTGCCTTCCCTCAATATATTTGTGGACGAGAGTTATCATTTATAACTCTGCAGGTTTGTGAATTGCAGTGCCCTGAAGCTCCATTTTACAAGTCGCTTTTTTGGGAGCCGGCCGCAAAAGCGCAGGATGGCTTCAGGCCCTGTTCTGGTTCCGGGGGGCAGGCTGAGCCTGTGGTTAATTCTTCTTCCTGATGGGAAAATAGAGTGACCTGTGCCTGTCCCAACACCAAGAGCTAGTCTCTCATTGGTTTCATCCTGGGGACAAATTGCAACCTGTACGGAACAGGAGGTTAAAGGTGCTGATGCTCCAAGTAGGGAGATTGCTAGTAAAGTGGCTGGAATGGCGAACCCGAGCACAAGGAGAGGAGAAATGAGGTGCTTTTTAGAAACCTTTCCCCATCACACGGTGTACCATCTTCTGGGTTTCTCATGCATGTTTTCGATGTAGGAAGATGCCCTTGAACCTGGAGATTTGGGACCCATGCGATGGGTAGCACGCAGTATTACTTTAAAGGGTCTGCGTTTGCTCACCCAACCTCACCAAACCTCTCAGCCCCAAGAGTGTCCACCCTTATGTCTCATCCAGCTGTGGGTCTAGATATGGTCAATCCAGGTTGCATCACAGCCCCTGAACGAATTGTGTAAGAATTTCTCTCTCTTTCCCTGTCTTTGTTTCATGGGTTTTTAAAAGTAATTTATTTTTATAATGGGGTTTAGCTGCTTTTCACGGCTGTGTTTATGCCGCTTTACACCCACTTGACACACTAACAGAGAGATATCAATACATAGGTTTTAAGATTATTACTAGTCAGATAAATTCTTGTGCGGTGAATCGGGCGTGTTGAGTCCAGTTCTCTGAGCAAGGAGTAGGTCTTGTCTATTACATATTGGGTTTATGGAACGGTATCTGAGCTAATTTGAAACTCTTGTTTTATGTATCACCCCACCTCACCTTTCCCGTTAAGCAGCCATAGTGTGTTTTCTGCATGTGTGACTCTGTTCTGTTTTGTAATTCCGTTCAAGTGTAACGGTTTTTCCATTCCCTCTATAAGTGACACCTTATGAGAAGTGTCCTTTTCTGTGTGACTTATTTCACTTAGAATCGTCTTACCTAAATCCACTCATCATGCTGCTACTAGCCTTATGACATTGATTTCATGGCTGAGTGATATTCCATTGTACATAAGGACCACAACTTTTTTATCCATTTTTCGCTTTCCTGGGATATTTAAGGTGGAAGGAAGTGGAGGTCCTTGTCAACAGAGCAGCCCTAAACTTTGGGGTGCTTGTGTCTTGCTGATTTTCAATTTTCCCACTTTATCCCCCCATGCGTGGAAGTGCCCTATGCTCTCTAAGCTGTGTTTTTTAGATGTTTCAGGACACACCGTACACTTCTCCAGAGTGACTGTTGGCAATTTACATCCCGCCCATCAGTGTAGCAAGGCTCCCATTTCTCCACGGCCTGTCCTGCATTTCTGGTTTTGACACTTTTTTCAGCATGGCCCTTTTGACCGATGGGAAGCGAGACTTCTTTGTAGCGCTGATTTGCCTTTCCAGGTTGCTTGGTTGGCCAAAAAGGGCGTATGCGTTTTTTCCTGAATATATTCAGGAAAAAACGCATACGCCCTTTTTGGCCAAGGGCATCATTGTCAACGTTTTGCCGCTTTTCATGTGCTTTAAAGGCGATTCGAATCTACCTCCTGAAATCTGTTTCCTGCAATTCTGCCTTGATTTCAAATCCTCTTCTTTGCCTTCCCTCAATATATTTGTGGACGAGAGTTATCATTTATAAC
This sequence comes from Balaenoptera physalus, assembly GCF_965194825.1. Lineage (NCBI taxonomy): Eukaryota > Metazoa > Chordata > Mammalia > Artiodactyla > Balaenopteridae > Balaenoptera > Balaenoptera physalus. The sequence continues at coordinate 21,610 of NW_028125553.1, forward strand.
TCTGCAGGTTTGTGAATTGCAGTGCCCTGAAGCTCCATTTTACAAGTCGCTTTTTTGGGAGCCGGCCGCAAAAGCGCAGGATGGCTTCAGGCCCTGTTCTGGTTCCGGGGGGCAGGCTGAGCCTGTGGTTAATTCTTCTTCCTGATGGGAAAATAGAGTGACCTGTGCCTGTCCCAACACCAAGAGCTAGTCTCTCATTGGTTCCCCGTCTTCCCGTTCATCCTGGGGACAAATTGCAACCTGTACGGAACAGGAGGTTAAAGGTGCTGATGCTCCAAGTAGGGAGATTGCTAGTAAAGTGGCTGGAATGGCGAACCCGAGCACAAGGAGATGAGAAATGAGGTGCGTTTTAGAAACCTTTCCCCATCACACGGTGTACCATCTTCTGGGTTTCTCATGCATGTTTTCGATGTAGGAAGATGCCCTTGAACCTGGAGATTTGGGACCCATGCGATGGGTAGCACGCAGTAATACTTTAAAGGGTCTGCGTTTGCTCACCCAACCTCACCAAACCTCTCAGCCCCAAGAGTGTCCACCCTTATGTCTCATCCAGCTGTGGGTCTAGATATGGTCAATCCAGGTTGCATCACAGCCCCTGAACGAATTGTGTAAGAATTTCTCTCTCTTTCCCTGTCTTTGTTTCATGGGTTTTTAAAAGTAATTTATTTTTATAATGGGGTTTAGCTGCTTTTCACGGCTGTGTTTATGCCGCTTTACATCCATTTGACACACTAACAGAGAGATATCAATACATAGGTTTTAAGATTATTACTAGTCAGATATATTCTTGTGCGGTGAATCGGGCGTGTTGAGTCCAGTTCTCTGAGCAAGGAGTAGGTCTTGTCTATTACATATTGGGTTTATGGAACGGTATCTGAGCTAATTTGAAACTCTTGTTTTATGTATCACCCCACCTCACCTTTCCCGTTAAGCAGCCATAGTGTGTTTTCTGCATGTGTGACTCTGTTCTGTTTTGTAATTCAGTTCAAGTGTAACGGTTTTTACATTCCCTCTATAAGTGACACCTTATGAGAAGTGTCCTTTTCTGTGTGACTTATTTCACTTAGAATCGTCTTACCTAAATCCACTCATCATGCTGCTACTAGCCTTATGACATTGATTTCATGGCTGAGTGATATTCCATTGTACATAAGGACCACAACTTTTTTATCCATTTTTCGCTTTCCTGGGATATTTAAGGTGGAAGGAAGTGGAGGTCCTTGTCAACAGAGCAGCCCTAAACTTTGGGGTGCTTGTGTCTTGCTGATTTTCAATTTTCCCACTTTATCCCCCCATGCGTGGAAGTGCCCTATGCTCTCTAAGCTGTGTTTTTTAGATGTTTCAGGACACACCGTACACTTCTCCAGAGTGGCTGTTGGCAATTTACATCCCACCCATCAGTGTAGCAAGGCTCCCATTTCTCCACGGCCTGTCCTGCATTTCTGGTTTTGACACTTTTTTCAGCATGGCCCTTTTGACCGATGGGAAGCGAGACTTCTTTGTAGCGCTGATTTGCCTTTCCAGGTTGCTTGGTTGGCCAAAAAGGGCGTATGCGTTTTTTCCTGAATATATTCAGGAAAAAACGCATACGCCCTTTTTGGCCAAGGGCATCATTGTCAACGTTTTGCCGCTTTTCATGTGCTTTAAAGGCAATTCGAATCTACCTCCTGAAATCTGTTTCCTGCAATTCTGCCTTGATTTCAAATCCTCTTCTTTGCCTTCCCTCAATATATTTGTGGACGAGAGTTATCATTTATAACTCTGCAGGTGTGTGAATTGCAGTGCCCTGAAGCTCCATTTTACAAGTCGCTTTTTTGGGAGCCGGCCGCAAAAGCGCAGGATGGCTTCAGGCCCTGTTCTGGTTCCGGGGGGCAGGCTGAGCCTGTGGTTAATTCTTCTTCCTGATGGGAAAATAGAGTGACCTGTGCCTGTCCCAACACCAAGAGCTAGTCTCTCATTGGTTCCCGGTCTTCCCGTTCATCCTCGGGACAAATTGCAACCTGTACGGAACAGGAGGTTAAAGGTGCTGATGCTCCAAGTAGGGAGATTGCTAGTAAAGTGGCTGGAATGGCGAACCCGAGCACAAGGAGATGAGAAATGAGGTGCGTTTTAGAAACCTTTCCCCATCACACGGTGTACCATCTTCTGGGTTTCTCATGCATGTTTTCGATGTAGGAAGATGCCCTTGAACCTGGAGATTTGGGACCCATGCGATGGGTAGCACGCAGTATTACTTTAAAGGGTCTGCGTTTGCTCACCCAACCTCACCAAACCTCTCAGCCCCAAGAGTGTCCACCCTTATGTCTCATCCAGCTGTGGGTCTAGATATGGTCAATCCAGGTTGCATCACAGCCCCTGAACGAATTGTGTAAGAATTTCTCTCTCTTTCCCTGTCTTTGTTTCATGGGTTTTTAAAAGTAATTTATTTTTATAATGGGGTTTAGCTGCTTTTCACGGCTGTGTTTAGGCCGCTTTACACCCACTTGACACACTAACAGAGAGATATCAATACATAGGTTTTTAGATTATTACTAGTCAGATATATTCTTGTGCGGTGAATCGGGCGTGTTGAGTCCAGTTCTCTGAGCAAGGAGTAGGTCTTGTCTATTACATATTGGGTTTATGGAACGGTATCTGAGCTAATTTGAAACTCTTGTTTTATGTATCACCCCACCTCACCTTTCCCGTTAAGCAGCCATAGTGTGTTTTCTGCATGTGTGACTCTGTTCTGTTTTGTAATTCAGTTCAAGTGTAACGGTTTTTACATTCCCTCTATAAGTGACACCTTATGAGAAGTGTCCTTTTCTGTGTGACTTATTTCACTTAGAATCGTCTTACCTAAATCCACTCATCATGCTGCTACTAGCCTTATGACATTGATTTCATGGCTGAGTGATATTCCATTGTACATAAGGACCACAACTTTTTTATCCATTTTTCGCTTTCCTGGGATATTTAAGGTGGAAGGAAGTGGAGGTCCTTGTCAACAGAGCAGCCCTAAACTTTGGGGTGCTTGTGTCTTGCTGATTTTCAATTTTCCCACTTTATCCCCCCATGCGTGGAAGTGCCCTATGCTCTCTAAGCTGTGGTTTTTAGATGTTTCAGGACACACCGTACACTTCTCCAGAGTGGCTGTTGGCAATTTACATCCCACCCATCAGTGTAGCAAGGCTCCCATTTCTCCATGGCCTGTCCTGCATTTCTGGTTTTGACACTTTTTTCAGCATGGCCCTTTTGACCGATGGGAAGCGAGACTTCTTTGTAGCGCTGATTTGCCTTTCCAGGTTGCTTGGTTGGCCAAAAAGGGCGTATGCGTTTTTTCCTGAATATATTCAGGAAAAAACGCATACGCCCTTTTTGGCCAAGGGCATCATTGTCAACGTTTTGCCGCTTTTCATGTGCTTTAAAGGCGATTCGAATCTACCTCCTGAAATCTGTTTCCTGCAATTCTGCCTTGATTTCAAATCCTCTTCTTTGCCTTCCCTCAATATATTTGTGGACGAGAGTTATCATTTATAACTCTGCAGGTTTGTGAATTGCAGTGCCCTGAAGCTCCATTTTACAAGTCGCTTTTTTGGGAGCCGGCCGCAAAAGCGCAGGATGGCTTCAGGCCCTGTTCTGGTTCCGGGGGGCAGGCTGAGCCTGTGGTTAATTCTTCTTCCTGATGGGAAAATAGAGTGACCTGTGCCTGTCCCAACACCAAGAGCTAGTCTCTCATTGGTTCCCCGTCTTCCCGTTCATCCTGGGGACAAATTGCAACCTGTACGGAACAGGAGGTTAAAGGTGCTGATGCTCCAAGTAGGGAGATTGCTAGTAAAGTGGCTGGAATGGCGAACCCGAGCACAAGGAGAGGAGAAATGAGGTGCTTTTTAGAAACCTTTCCCCATCACACGGTGTACCATCTTCTGGGTTTCTCATGCATGTTTTCGATGTAGGAAGATGCCCTTGAACCTGGAGATTTGGGACCCATGCGATGGGTAGCACGCAGTATTACTTTAAAGGGTCTGCGTTTGCTCACCCAACCTCACCAAACCTCTCAGCCCCAAGAGTGTCCACCCTTATGTCTCATCCAGCTGTGGGTCTAGATATGGTCAATCCAGGTTGCATCACAGCCCCTGAACGAATTGTGTAAGAATTTCTCTCTCTTTCCCTGTCTTTGTTTCATGGGTTTTTAAAAGTAATTTATTTTTATAATGGGGTTTAGCTGCTTTTCACAGCTGTGTTTAGGCCGCTTTACACCCACTTGACACACTAACAGAGAGATATCAATACATAGGTTTTAAGATTATTACTAGTCAGATATATTCTTGTGCGGTGAATCGGGCGTGTTGAGTCCAGTTCTCTGAGCAAGGAGTAGGTCTTGTCTATTACATATTGGGTTTATGGAACGGTATCTGAGCTAATTTGAAACTCTTGTTTTATGTATCACCCCACCTCACCTTTCCCGTTAAGCAGCCATAGTGTGTTTTCTGCATGTGTGACTCTGTTCTGTTTTGTAATTCAGTTCAAGTGTAACGGTTTTTACATTCCCTCTATAAGTGACACCTTATGAGAAGTGTCCTTTTCTGTGTGACTTATTTCACTTAGAATCGTCTTACCTAAATCCACTCATCATGCTGCTACTAGCCTTATGACATTGATTTCATGGCTGAGTGATATTCCATTGTACATAAGGACCACAACTTTTTTATCCATTTTTCGCTTTCCTGGGATATTTAAGGTGGAAGGAAGTGGAGGTCCTTGTCAACAGAGCAGCCCTAAACTTTGGGGTGCTTGTGTCTTGCTGATTTTCAATTTTCCCACTTTATCCCCCCATGCGTGGAAGTGCCCTATGCTCTCTAAGCTGTGTTTTTTAGATGTTTCAGGACACACCGTACACTTCTCCAGAGTGGCTGTTGGCAATTTACATCCCGCCCATCAGTGTAGCAAGGCTCCCATTTCTCCATGGCCTGTCCTGCATTTCTGGTTTTGACACTTTTTTCAGCATGGCCCTTTTGACCGATGGGAAGCGAGACTTCTTTGTAGCGCTGATTTGCCTTTCCAGGTTGCTTGGTTGGCCAAAAAGGGCGTATGCGTTTTTTCCTGAATATATTCAGGAAAAAACGCATACGCCCTTTTTGGCCAAGGGCATCATTGTCAACGTTTTGCCGCTTTTCATGTGCTTTAAAGGCGATTCGAATCTACCTCCTGAAATCTGTTTCCTGCAATTCTGCCTTGATTTCAAATCCTCTTCTTTGCCTTCCCTCAATATATTTGTGGACGAGAGTTATCATTTATAACTCTGCAGGTTTGTGAATTGCAGTGCCCTGAAGCTCCATTTTACAAGTCGCTTTTTTGGGAGCCGGCCGCAAAAGCGCAGGATGGCTTCAGGCCCTGTTCTGGTTCCGGGGGGCAGGCTGAGCCTGTGGTTAATTCTTCTTCCTGATGGGAAAATAGAGTGACCTGTGCCTGTCCCAACACCAAGAGCTAGTCTCTCATTGGTTCCCCGTCTTCCCGTTCATCCTCAGGACAAATTGCAACCTGTACGGAACAGGAGGTTAAAGGTGCTGATGCTCCAAGTAGGGAGATTGCTAGTAAAGTGGCTGGAATGGCGAACCCGAGCACAAGGAGATGAGAAATGAGGTGCGTTTTAGAAACCTTTCCCCATCACACGGTGTACCATCTTCTGGGTTTCTCATGCATGTTTTCGATGTAGGAAGATGCCCTTGAACCTGGAGATTTGGGACCCATGCGATGGGTAGCACGCAGTATTACTTTAAAGGGTCTGCGTTTGCTCACCCAACCTCACCAAACCTCTCAGCCCCAAGAGTGTCCACCCTTATGTCTCATCCAGCTGTGGGTCTAGATATGGTCAATCCAGGTTGCATCACAGCCCCTGAACGAATTGTGTAAGAATTTCTCTCTCCTTCCCTGTCTTTGTTTCATGGGTTTTTAAAAGTAATTTATTTTTATAATGGGGTTTAGCTGCTTTTCACGGCTGTGTTTAGGCCGCTTTACACCCACTTGACACACTAACAGAGAGATATCAATACATAGGTTTTAAGATTATTACTAGTCAGATATATTCTTGTGCGGTGAATCGGGCGTGTTGAGTCCAGTTCTCTGAGCAAGGAGTAGGTCTTGTCTATTACATATTGGGTTTATGGAACGGTATCTGAGCTAATTTGAAACTCTTGTTTTATGTATCACCCCACCTCACCTTTCCCGTTAAGCAGCCATAGTGTGTTTTCTGCATGTGTGACTCTGTTCTGTTTTGTAATTCAGTTCAAGTGTAACGGTTTTTACATTCCCTCTATAAGTGACACCTTATGAGAAGTGTCCTTTTCTGTGTGACTTATTTCACTTAGAATCGTCTTACCTAAATCCACTCATCATGCTGCTACTAGCCTTATGACATTGATTTCATGGCTGAGTGATATTCCATTGTACATAAGGACCACAACTTTTTTATCCATTTTTCGCTTTCCTGGGATATTTAAGGTGGAAGGAAGTGGAGGTCCTTGTCAACAGAGCAGCCCTAAACTTTGGGGTGCTTGTGTCTTGCTAATTTTCAATTTTCCCACTTTATCCCCCCATGCGTGGAAGTGCCCTATGCTCTCTAAGCTGTGGTTTTTAGATGTTTCAGGACACACCGTACACTTCTCCAGAGTGGCTGTTGGCAATTTACATCCCACCCATCAGTGTAGCAATGCTCCCATTTCTCCACGGCCTGTCCTGCATTTCTGGTTTTGACACTTTTTTCAGCATGGCCCTTTTGACCGATGGGAAGCGAGACTTCTTTGTAGCGCTGATTTGCCTTTCCAGGTTGCTTGGTTGGCCAAAAAGGGCGTATGCGTTTTTTCCTGAATATATTCAGGAAAAAACGCATACGCCCTTTTTGGCCAAGGGCATCATTGTCAACGTTTTGCCGCTTTTCATGTGCTTTAAAGGCGATTCGAATCTACCTCCTGAAATCTGTTTCCTGCAATTCTGCCTTGATTTCAAATCCTCTTCTTTGCCTTCCCTCAATATATTTGTGGACGAGAGTTATCATTTATAACTCTGCAGGTTTGTGAATTGCAGTGCCCTGAAGCTCCATTTTACAAGTCGCTTTTTTGGGAGCCGGCCGCAAAAGCGCAGGATGGCTTCAGGCCCTGTTCTGGTTCCGGGGGGCAGGCTGAGCCTGTGGTTAATTCTTCTTCCTGATGGGAAAATAGAGTGACCTGTGCCTGTCCCAACACCAAGAGCTAGTCTCTCATTGGTTCCCCGTCTTCCCGTTCATCCTCAGGACAAATTGCAACCTGTACGGAACAGGAGGTTAAAGGTGCTGATGCTCCAAGTAGGGAGATTGCTAGTAAAGTGGCTGGAATGGCGAACCCGAGCACAAGGAGATGAGAAATGAGGTGCGTTTTAGAAACCTTTCCCCATCACACGGTGTACCATCTTCTGGGTTTCTCATGCATGTTTTCGACGTAGGAAGATGCCCTTGAACCTGGAGATTTGGGACCCATGCGATGGGTAGCACGCAGTATTACTTTAAAGGGTCTGCGTTTGCTCACCCAACCTCACCAAACCTCTCAGCCCCAAGAGTGTCCACCCTTATGTCTCATCCAGCTGTGGGTCTAGATATGGTCAATCCAGGTTGCATCACAGCCCCTGAACGAATTGTGTAAGAATTTCTCTCTCCTTCCCTGTCTTTGTTTCATGGGTTTTTAAAAGTAATTTATTTTTATAATGGGGTTTAGCTGCTTTTCACGGCTGTGTTTAGGCCGCTTTACACCCACTTGACACACTAACAGAGAGATATCAATACATAGGTTTTAAGATTATTACTAGTCAGATATATTCTTGTGCGGTGAATCGGGCGTGTTGAGTCCAGTTCTCTGAGCAAGGAGTAGGTCTTGTCTATTACATATTGGGTTTATGGAACGGTATCTGAGCTAATTTGAAACTCTTGTTTTATGTATCACCCCACCTCACCTTTCCCGTTAAGCAGCCATAGTGTGTTTTCTGCATGTGTGACTCTGTTCTGTTTTGTAATTCAGTTCAAGTGTAACGGTTTTTCCATTCCCTCTATAAGTGACACCTTATGAGAAGTGTCCTTTTCTGTGTGACTTATTTCACTTAGAATCGTCTTACCTAAATCCACTCATCATGCTGCTACTAGCCTTATGACATTGATTTCATGGCTGAGTGATATTCCATTGTACATAAGGACCACAACTTTTTTATCCATTTTTCGCTTTCCTGGGATATTTAAGGTGGAAGGAAGTGGAGGTCCTTGTCAACAGAGCAGCCCTAAACTTTGGGGTGCTTGTGTCTTGCTGATTTTCAATTTTCCCACTTTATCCCCCCATGCGTGGAAGTGCCCTATGCTCTCTAAGCTGTGTTTTTTAGATGTTTCAGGACACACCGTACACTTCTCCAGAGTGGCTGTTGGCAATTTACATCCCGTCCATCAGTGTAGCAAGGCTCCCATTTCTCCATGGCCTGTCCTGCATTTCTGGTTTTGACACTTTTTTCAGCATGGCCCTTTTGACCGATGGGAAGCGAGACTTCTTTGTAGCGCTGATTTGCCTTTCCAGGTTGCTTGGTTGGCCAAAAAGGGCGTATGCGTTTTTTCCTGAATATATTCAGGAAAAAACGCATACGCCCTTTTTGGCCAAGGGCATCATTGTCAACGTTTTGCCGCTTTTCATGTGCTTTAAAGGCGATTCGAATCTACCTCCTGAAATCTGTTTCCTGCAATTCTGCCTTGATTTCAAATCCTCTTCTTTGCCTTCCCTCAATATATTTGTGGACGAGAGTTATCATTTATAACTCTGCAGGTTTGTGAATTGCAGTGCCCTGAAGCTCCATTTTACAAGTCGCTTTTTTGGGAGCCGGCCGCAAAAGCGCAGGATGGCTTCAGGCCCTGTTCTGGTTCCGGGGGGCAGGCTGAGCCTGTGGTTAATTCTTCTTCCTGATGGGAAAATAGAGTGACCTGTGCCTGTCCCAACACCAAGAGCTAGTCTCTCATTGGTTCCCCGTCTTCCCGTTCATCCTCAGGACAAATTGCAACCTGTACGGAACAGGAGGTTAAAGGTGCTGATGCTCCAAGTAGGGAGATTGCTAGTAAAGTGGCTGGAATGGCGAACCCGAGCACAAGGAGATGAGAAATGAGGTGCGTTTTAGAAACCTTTCCCCATCACACGGTGTACCATCTTCTGGGTTTCTCATGCATGTTTTCGATGTAGGAAGATGCCCTTGAACCTGGAGATTTGGGACCCATGCGATGGGTAGCACGCAGTATTACTTTAAAGGGTCTGCGTTTGCTCACCCAACCTCACCAAACCTCTCAGCCCCAAGAGTGTCCACCCTTATGTCTCATCCAGCTGTGGGTCTAGATATGGTCAATCCAGGTTGCATCACAGCCCCTGAACGAATTGTGTAAGAATTTCTCTCTCTTTCCCTGTCTTTGTTTCATGGGTTTTTAAAAGTAATTTATTTTTATAATGGGGTTTAGCTGCTTTTCACGGCTGTGTTTAGGCCGCTTTACACCCACTTGACACACTAACAGAGAGATATCAATACATAGGTTTTAAGATTATTACTAGTCAGATATATTCTTGTGCGGTGAATCGGGCGTGTTGAGTCCAGTTCTCTGAGCAAGGAGTAGGTCTTGTCTATTACATATTGGGTTTATGGAACGGTATCTGAGCTAATTTGAAACTCTTGTTTTATGTATCACCCCACCTCACCTTTCCCGTTAAGCAGCCATAGTGTGTTTTCTGCATGTGTGACTCTGTTCTGTTTTGTAATTCAGTTCAAGTGTAACGGTTTTTCCATTCCCTCTATAAGTGACACCTTATGAGAAGTGTCCTTTTCTGTGTGACTTATTTCACTTAGAATCGTCTTACCTAAATCCACTCATCATGCTGCTACTAGCCTTATGACATTGATTTCATGGCTGAGTGATATTCCATTGTACATAAGGACCACAACTTTTTTATCCATTTTTCGCTTTCCTGGGATATTTAAGGTGGAAGGAAGTGGAGGTCCTTGTCAACAGAGCAGCCCTAAACTTTGGGGTGCTTGTGTCTTGCTGATTTTCAATTTTCCCACTTTATCCCCCCATGCGTGGAAGTGCCCTATGCTCTCTAAGCTGTGTTTTTTAGATGTTTCAGGACACACCGTACACTTCTCCAGAGTGGCTGTTGGCAATTTACATCCCGTCCATCAGTGTAGCAAGGCTCCCATTTCTCCATGGCCTGTCCTGCATTTCTGGTTTTGACACTTTTTTCAGCATGGCCCTTTTGACCGATGGGAAGCGAGACTTCTTTGTAGCGCTGATTTGCCTTTCCAGGTTGCTTGGTTGGCCAAAAAGGGCGTATGCGTTTTTTCCTGAATATATTCAGGAAAAAACGCATACGCCCTTTTTGGCCAAGGGCATCATTGTCAACGTTTTGCCGCTTTTCATGTGCTTTAAAGGCGATTCGAATCTACCTCCTGAAATCTGTTTCCTGCAATTCTGCCTTGATTTCAAATCCTCTTCTTTGCCTTCCCTCAATATATTTGTGGACGAGAGTTATCATTTATAACTCTGCAGGTTTGTGAATTGCAGTGCCCTGAAGCTCCATTTTACAAGTCGCTTTTTTGGGAGCCGGCCGCAAAAGCGCAGGATGGCTTCAGGCCCTGTTCTGGTTCCGGGGGGCAGGCTGAGCCTGTGGTTAATTCTTCTTCCTGATGGGAAAATAGAGTGACCTGTGCCTGTCCCAACACCAAGAGCTAGTCTCTCATTGGTTCCCCGTCTTCCCATTCATCCTCAGGACAAATTGCAACCTGTACGGAACAGGAGGTTAAAGGTGCTGATGCTCCAAGTAGGGAGATTGCTAGTAAAGTGGCTGGAATGGCGAACCCGAGCACAAGGAGATGAGAAATGAGGTGCGTTTTAGAAACCTTTCCCCATCACACGGTGTACCATCTTCTGGGTTTCTCATGCATGTTTTCGATGTAGGAAGATGCCCTTGAACCTGGAGATTTGGGACCCATGCGATGGGTAGCACGCAGTATTACTTTAAAGGGTCTGCGTTTGCTCACCCAACCTCACCAAACCTCTCAGCCCCAAGAGTGTCCACCCTTATGTCTCATCCAGCTGTGGGTCTAGATATGGTCAATCCAGGTTGCATCACAGCCCCTGAACGAATTGTGTAAGAATTTCTCGCTCCTTCCCTGTCTTTGTTTCATGGGTTTTTAAAAGTAATTTATTTTTATAATGGGGTTTAGCTGCTTTTCACGGTTGTGTTTATGCCGCTTTACACCCACTTGACACACTAACAGAGAGATATCAATACATAGATTTTAAGATTATTACTAGTCAGATATATTCTTGTGCGGTGAATCGGGCGTGTTGAGTCCAGTTCTCTGAGCAAGGAGTAGGTCTTGTCTATTACATATTGGGTTTATGGAACGGTATCTGAGCTAATTTGAAACTCTTGTTTTATGTATCACCCCACCTCACCTTTCCCGTTAAGCAGCCATAGTGTGTTTTCTGCATGTGTGACTCTGTTCTGTTTTGTAATTCAGTTCAAGTGTAACGGTTTTTACATTCCCTCTATAAGTGACACCTTATGAGAAGTGTCCTTTTCTGTGTGACTTATTTCACTTAGAATCGTCTTACCTAAATCCACTCATCATGCTGCTACTAGCCTTATGACATTGATTTCATGGCTGAGTGATATTCCATTGTACATAAGGACCACAACTTTTTTATCCATTTTTCGCTTTCCTGGGATATTTAAGGTGGAAGGAAGTGGAGGTCCTTGTCAACAGAGCAGCCCTAAACTTTGGGGTGCTTGTGTCTTGCTAATTTTCAATTTTCCCACTTTATCCCCCCATGCGTGGAAGTGCCCTATGCTCTCTAAGCTGTGGTTTTTAGATGTTTCAGGACACACCGTACACTTCTCCAGAGTGGCTGTTGGCAATTTACATCCCACCCATCAGTGTAGCAATGCTCCCATTTCTCCACGGCCTGTCCTGCATTTCTGGTTTTGACACTTTTTTCAGCATGGCCCTTTTGACCGATGGGAAGCGAGACTTCTTTGTAGCGCTGATTTGCCTTTCCAGGTTGCTTGGTTGGCCAAAAAGGGCGTATGCGTTTTTTCCTGAATATATTCAGGAAAAAACGCATACGCCCTTTTTGGCCAAGGGCATCATTGTCAACGTTTTGCCGCTTTTCATGTGCTTTAAAGGCGATTCGAATCTACCTCCTGAAATCTGTTTCCTGCAATTCTGCCTTGATTTCAAATCCTCTTCTTTGCCTTCCCTCAATATATTTGTGGACGAGAGTTATCATTTATAACTCTGCAGGTTTGTGAATTGCAGTGCCCTGAAGCTCCATTTTACAAGTCGCTTTTTTGGGAGCCGGCCGCAAAAGCGCAGGATGGCTTCAGGCCCTGTTCTGGTTCCGGGGGGCAGGCTGAGCCTGTGGTTAATTCTTCTTCCTGATGGGAAAATAGAGTGACCTGTGCCTGTCCCAACACCAAGAGCTAGTCTCTCATTGGTTCCCCGTCTTCCCGTTCATCCTCAGGACAAATTGCAACCTGTACGGAACAGGAGGTTAAAGGTGCTGATGCTCCAAGTAGGGAGATTGCTAGTAAAGTGGCTGGAATGGCGAACCCGAGCACAAGGAGATGAGAAATGAGGTGCGTTTTAGAAACCTTTCCCCATCACACGGTGTACCATCTTCTGGGTTTCTCATGCATGTTTTCGATGTAGGAAGATGCCCTTGAACCTGGAGATTTGGGACCCATGCGATGGGTAGCACGCAGTATTACTTTAAAGGGTCTGCGTTTGCTCACCCAACCTCACCAAACCTCTCAGCCCCAAGAGTGTCCACCCTTATGTCTCATCCAGCTGTGGGTCTAGATATGGTCAATCCAGGTTGCATCACAGCCCCTGAACGAATTGTGTAAGAATTTCTCTCTCTTTCCCTGTCTTTGTTTCATGGGTTTTTAAAAGTAATTTATTTTTATAATGGGGTTTAGCTGCTTTTCACGGCTGTGTTTATGCCGCTTTACATCCATTTGACACACTAACAGAGAGATATCAATACATAGGTTTTAAGATTATTACTAGTCAGATATATTCTTGTGCGGTGAATCGGGCGTGTTGAGTCCAGTTCTCTGAGCAAGGAGTAGGTCTTGTCTATTACATATTGGGTTTATGGAACGGTATCTGAGCTAATTTGAAACTCTTGTTTTATGTATCACCCCACCTCACCTTTCCCGTTAAGCAGCCATAGTGTGTTTTCTGCATGTGTGACTCTGTTCTGTTTTGTAATTCAGTTCAAGTGTAACGGTTTTTACATTCCCTCTATAAGTGACACCTTATGAGAAGTGTCCTTTTCTGTGTGACTTATTTCACTTAGAATCGTCTTACCTAAATCCACTCATCATGCTGCTACTAGCCTTATGACATTGATTTCATGGCTGAGTGATATTCCATTGTACATAAGGACCACAACTTTTTTATCCATTTTTCGCTTTCCTGGGATATTTAAGGTGGAAGGAAGTGGAGGTCCTTGTCAACAGAGCAGCCCTAAACTTTGGGGTGCTTGTGTCTTGCTGATTTTCAATTTTCCCACTTTATCCCCCCATGCGTGGAAGTGCCCTATGCTCTCTAAGCTGTGTTTTTTAGATGTTTCAGGACACACCGTACACTTCTCCAGAGTGGCTGTTGGCAATTTACATCCCACCCATCAGTGTAGCAAGGCTCCCATTTCTCCACGGCCTGTCCTGCATTTCTGGTTTTGACACTTTTTTCAGCATGGCCCTTTTGACCGATGGGAAGCGAGACTTCTTTGTAGCGCTGATTTGCCTTTCCAGGTTGCTTGGTTGGCCAAAAAGGGCGTATGCGTTTTTTCCTGAATATATTCAGGAAAAAACGCATACGCCCTTTTTGGCCAAGGGCATCATTGTCAACGTTTTGCCGCTTTTCATGTGCTTTAAAGGCGATTCGAATCTACCTCCTGAAATCTGTTTCCTGCAATTCTGCCTTGATTTCAAATCCTCTTCTTTGCCTTCCCTCAATATATTTGTGGACGAGAGTTATCATTTATAACTCTGCAGGTTTGTGAATTGCAGTGCCCTGAAGCTCCATTTTACAAGTCGCTTTTTTGGGAGCCGGCCGCAAAAGCGCAGGATGGCTTCAGGCCCTGTTCTGGTTCCGGGGGGCAGGCTGAGCCTGTGGTTAATTCTTCTTCCTGATGGGAAAATAGAGTGACCTGTGCCTGTCCCAACACCAAGAGCTAGTCTCTCATTGGTTCCCCGTCTTCCCGTTCATCCTCAGGACAAATTGCAACCTGTACGGAACAGGAGGTTAAAGGTGCTGATGCTCCAAGTAGGGAGATTGCTAGTAAAGTGGCTGGAATGGCGAACCCGAGCACAAGGAGATGAGAAATGAGGTGCGTTTTAGAAACCTTTCCCCATCACACGGTGTACCATCTTCTGGGTTTCTCATGCATGTTTTCGATGTAGGAAGATGCCCTTGAACCTGGAGATTTGGGACCCATGCGATGGGTAGCACGCAGTATTACTTTAAAGGGTCTGCGTTTGCTCACCCAACCTCACCAAACCTCTCAGCCCCAAGAGTGTCCACCCTTATGTCTCATCCAGCTGTGGGTCTAGATATGGTCAATCCAGGTTGCATCACAGCCCCTGAACGAATTGTGTAAGAATTTCTCTCTCTTTCCCTGTCTTTGTTTCATGGGTTTTTAAAAGTAATTTATTTTTATAATGGGGTTTAGCTGCTTTTCACGGCTGTGTTTATGCCGCTTTACATCCATTTGACACACTAACAGAGAGATATCAATACATAGGTTTTAAGATTATTACTAGTCAGATATATTCTTGTGCGGTGAATCGGGCGTGTTGAGTCCAGTTCTCTGAGCAAGGAGTAGGTCTTGTCTATTACATATTGGGTTTATGGAACGGTATCTGAGCTAATTTGAAACTCTTGTTTTATGTATCACCCCACCTCACCTTTCCCGTTAAGCAGCCATAGTGTGTTTTCTGCATGTGTGACTCTGTTCTGTTTTGTAATTCAGTTCAAGTGTAACGGTTTTTACATTCCCTCTATAAGTGACACCTTATGAGAAGTGTCCTTTTCTGTGTGACTTATTTCACTTAGAATCGTCTTACCTAAATCCACTCATCATGCTGCTACTAGCCTTATGACATTGATTTCATGGCTGAGTGATATTCCATTGTACATAAGGACCACAACTTTTTTATCCATTTTTCGCTTTCCTGGGATATTTAAGGTGGAAGGAAGTGGAGGTCCTTGTCAACAGAGCAGCCCTAAACTTTGGGGTGCTTGTGTCTTGCTGATTTTCAATTTTCCCACTTTATCCCCCCATGCGTGGAAGTGCCCTATGCTCTCTAAGCTGTGGTTTTTAGATGTTTCAGGACACACCGTACACTTCTCCAGAGTGGCTGTTGGCAATTTACATCCCACCCATCAGTGTAGCAAGGCTCCCATTTCTCCACGGCCTGTCCTGCATTTCTGGTTTTGACACTTTTTTCAGCATGGCCCTTTTGACCGATGGGAAGCGAGACTTCTTTGTAGCGCTGATTTGCCTTTCCAGGTTGCTTGGTTGGCCAAAAAGGGCGTATGCGTTTTTTCCTGAATATATTCAGGAAAAAACGCATACGCCCTTTTTGGCCAAGGGCATCATTGTCAACGTTTTGCCGCTTTTCATGTGCTTTAAAGGCGATTCGAATCTACCTCCTGAAATCTGTTTCCTGCAATTCTGCCTTGATTTCAAATCCTCTTCTTTGCCTTCCCTCAATATATTTGTGGACGAGAGTTATCATTTATAACTCTGCAGGTTTGTGAATTGCAGTGCCCTGAAGCTCCATTTTACAAGTCGCTTTTTTGGGAGCCGGCCGCAAAAGAGCAGGATGGCTTCAGGCCCTGTTCTGGTTCCGGGGGGCAGGCTGAGCCTGTGGTTAATTCTTCTTCCTGATGGGAAAATAGAGTGACCTGTGCCTGTCCCAACACCAAGAGCTAGTCTCTCATTGGTTCCCCGTCTTCCCGTTCATCCTGGGGACAAATTGCAACCTGTACGGAACAGGAGGTTAAAGGTGCTGATGCTCCAAGTAGGGAGATTGCTAGTAAAGTGGCTGGAATGGCGAACCCGAGCACAAGGAGAGGAGAAATGAGGTGCTTTTTAGAAACCTTTCCCCATCACACGGTGTACCATCTTCTGGGTTTCTCATGCATGTTTTCGATGTAGGAAGATGCCCTTGAACCTGGAGATTTGGGACCCATGCGATGGGTAGCACGCAGTATTACTTTAAAGGGTCTGCGTTTGCTCACCCAACCTCACCAAACCTCTCAGCCCCAAGAGTGTCCACCCTTATGTCTCATCCAGCTGTGGGTCTAGATATGGTCAATCCAGGTTGCATCACAGCCCCTGAACGAATTGTGTAAGAATTTCTCTCTCTTTCCCTGTCTTTGTTTCATGGGTTTTTAAAAGTAATTTATTTTTATAATGGGGTTTAGCTGCTTTTCACGGCTGTGTTTAGGCCGCTTTACACCCACTTGACACACTAACAGAGAGATATCAATACATAGGTTTTAAGATTATTACTAGTCAGATATATTCTTGTGCGGTGAATCGGGCGTGTTGAGTCCAGTTCTCTGAGCAAGGAGTAGGTCTTGTCTATTACATATTGGGTTTATGGAACGGTATCTGAGCTAATTTGAAACTCTTGTTTTATGTATCACCCCACCTCACCTTTCCCGTTAAGCAGCCATAGTGTGTTTTCTGCATGTGTGACTCTGTTCTGTTTTGTAATTCAGTTCAAGTGTAACGGTTTTTCCATTCCCTCTATAAGTGACACCTTATGAGAAGTGTCCTTTTCTGTGTGACTTATTTCACTTAGAATCGTCTTACCTAAATCCACTCTTCATGCTGCTACTAGCCTTATGACATTGATTTCATGGCTGAGTGATATTCCATTGTACATAAGGACCACAACTTTTTTATCCATTTTTCGCTTTCCTGGGATATTTAAGGTGGAAGGAAGTGGAGGTCCTTGTCAACAGAGCAGCCCTAAACTTTGGGGTGCTTGTGTCTTGCTGATTTTCAATTTTCCCACTTTATCCCCCCATGCGTGGAAGTGCCCTATGCTCTCTAAGCTGTGTTTTTTAGATGTTTCAGGACACACCGTACACTTCTCCAGAGTGGCTGTTGGCAATTTACATCCCGCCCATCAGTGTAGCAAGGCTCCCATTTCTCCATGGCCTGTCCTGCATTTCTGGTTTTGACACTTTTTTCAGCATGGCCCTTTTGACCGATGGGAAGCGAGACTTCTTTGTAGCGCTGATTTGCCTTTCCAGGTTGCTTGGTTGGCCAAAAAGGGCGTATGCGTTTTTTCCTGAATATATTCAGGAAAAAACGCATACGCCCTTTTTGGCCAAGGGCATCATTGTCAACGTTTTGCCGCTTTTCATGTGCTTTAAAGGCGATTCGAATCTACCTCCTGAAATCTGTTTCCTGCAATTCTGCCTTGATTTCAAATCCTCTTCTTTGCCTTCCCTCAATATATTTGTGGACGAGAGTTATCATTTATAACTCTGCAGGTTTGTGAATTGCAGTGCCCTGAAGCTCCATTTTACAAGTCGCTTTTTTGGGAGCCGGCCGCAAAAGCGCAGGATGGCTTCAGGCCCTGTTCTGGTTCCGGGGGGCAGGCTGAGCCTGTGGTTAATTCTTCTTCCTGATGGGAAAATAGAGTGACCTGTGCCTGTCCCAACACCAAGAGCTAGTCTCTCATTGGTTCCCCGTCTTCCCGTTCATCCTCAGGACAAATTGCAACCTGTACGGAACAGGAGGTTAAAGGTGCTGATGCTCCAAGTAGGGAGATTGCTAGTAAAGTGGCTGGAATGGCGAACCCGAGCACAAGGAGATGAGAAATGAGGTGCGTTTTAGAAACCTTTCCCCATCACACGGTGTACCATCTTCTGGGTTTCTCATGCATGTTTTCGATGTAGGAAGATGCCCTTGAACCTGGAGATTTGGGACCCATGCGATGGGTAGCACGCAGTATTACTTTAAAGGGTCTGCGTTTGCTCACCCAACCTCACCAAACCTCTCAGCCCCAAGAGTGTCCACCCTTATGTCTCATCCAGCTGTGGGTCTAGATATGGTCAATCCAGGTTGCATCACAGCCCCTGAACGAATTGTGTAAGAATTTCTCTCTCTTTCCCTGTCTTTGTTTCATGGGTTTTTAAAAGTAATTTATTTTTATAATGGGGTTTAGCTGCTTTTCACGGCTGTGTTTATGCCGCTTTACATCCATTTGACACACTAACAGAGAGATATCAATACATAGGTTTTAAGATTATTACTAGTCAGATATATTCTTGTGCGGTGAATCGGGCGTGTTGAGTCCAGTTCTCTGAGCAAGGAGTAGGTCTTGTCTATTACATATTGGGTTTATGGAACGGTATCTGAGCTAATTTGAAACTCTTGTTTTATGTATCACCCCACCTCACCTTTCCCGTTAAGCAGCCATAGTGTGTTTTCTGCATGTGTGACTCTGTTCTGTTTTGTAATTCAGTTCAAGTGTAACGGTTTTTACATTCCCTCTATAAGTGACACCTTATGAGAAGTGTCCTTTTCTGTGTGACTTATTTCACTTAGAATCGTCTTACCTAAATCCACTCATCATGCTGCTACTAGCCTTATGACATTGATTTCATGGCTGAGTGATATTCCATTGTACATAAGGACCACAACTTTTTTATCCATTTTTCGCTTTCCTGGGATATTTAAGGTGGAAGGAAGTGGAGGTCCTTGTCAACAGAGCAGCCCTAAACTTTGGGGTGCTTGTGTCTTGCTGATTTTCAATTTTCCCACTTTATCCCCCCATGCGTGGAAGTGCCCTATGCTCTCTAAGCTGTGTTTTTTAGATGTTTCAGGACACACCGTACACTTCTCCAGAGTGGCTGTTGGCAATTTACATCCCGCCCATCAGTGTAGCAAGGCTCCCATTTCTCCATGGCCTGTCCTGCATTTCTGGTTTTGACACTTTTTTCAGCATGGCCCTTTTGACCGATGGGAAGCGAGACTTCTTTGTAGCGCTGATTTGCCTTTCCAGGTTGCTTGGTTGGCCAAAAAGGGCGTATGCGTTTTTTCCTGAATATATTCAGGAAAAAACGCATACGCCCTTTTTGGCCAAGGGCATCATTGTCAACGTTTTGCCGCTTTTCATGTGCTTTAAAGGCGATTCGAATCTACCTCCTGAAATCTGTTTCCTGCAATTCTGCCTTGATTTCAAATCCTCTTCTTTGCCTTCCCTCAATATATTTGTGGACGAGAGTTATCATTTATAACTCTGCAGGTTTGTGAATTGCAGTGCCCTGAAGCTCCATTTTACAAGTCGCTTTTTTGGGAGCCGGCCGCAAAAGCGCAGGATGGCTTCAGGCCCTGTTCTGGTTCCGGGGGGCAGGCTGAGCCTGTGGTTAATTCTTCTTCCTGATGGGAAAATAGAGTGACCTGTGCCTGTCCCAACACCAAGAGCTAGTCTCTCATTGGTTCCCCGTCTTCCCGTTCATCCTCAGGACAAATTGCAACCTGTACGGAACAGGAGGTTAAAGGTGCTGATGCTCCAAGTAGGGAGATTGCTAGTAAAGTGGCTGGAATGGCGAACCCGAGCACAAGGAGATGAGAAATGAGGTGCGTTTTAGAAACCTTTCCCCATCACACGGTGTACCATCTTCTGGGTTTCTCATGCATGTTTTCGATGTAGGAAGATGCCCTTGAACCTGGAGATTTGGGACCCATGCGATGGGTAGCACGCAGTATTACTTTAAAGGGTCTGCGTTTGCTCACCCAACCTCACCAAACCTCTCAGCCCCAAGAGTGTCCACCCTTATGTCTCATCCAGCTGTGGGTCTAGATATGGTCAATCCAGGTTGCATCACAGCCCCTGAACGAATTGTGTAAGAATTTCTCTCTCCTTCCCTGTCTTTGTTTCATGGGTTTTTAAAAGTAATTTATTTTTATAATGGGGTTTAGCTGCTTTTCACGGCTGTGTTTAGGCCGCTTTACACCCACTTGACACACTAACAGAGAGATATCAATACATAGGTTTTAAGATTATTACTAGTCAGATATATTCTTGTGCGGTGAATCGGGCGTGTTGAGTCCAGTTCTCTGAGCAAGGAGTAGGTCTTGTCTATTACATATTGGGTTTATGGAACGGTATCTGAGCTAATTTGAAACTCTTGTTTTATGTATCACCCCACCTCACCTTTCCCGTTAAGCAGCCATAGTGTGTTTTCTGCATGTGTGACTCTGTTCTGTTTTGTAATTCAGTTCAAGTGTAACGGTTTTTACATTCCCTCTATAAGTGACACCTTATGAGAAGTGTCCTTTTCTGTGTGACTTATTTCACTTAGAATCGTCTTACCTAAATCCACTCATCATGCTGCTACTAGCCTTATGACATTGATTTCATGGCTGAGTGATATTCCATTGTACATAAGGACCACAACTTTTTTATCCATTTTTCGCTTTCCTGGGATATTTAAGGTGGAAGGAAGTGGAGGTCCTTGTCAACAGAGCAGCCCTAAACTTTGGGGTGCTTGTGTCTTGCTAATTTTCAATTTTCCCACTTTATCCCCCCATGCGTGGAAGTGCCCTATGCTCTCTAAGCTGTGGTTTTTAGATGTTTCAGGACACACCGTACACTTCTCCAGAGTGGCTGTTGGCAATTTACATCCCACCCATCAGTGTAGCAATGCTCCCATTTCTCCACGGCCTGTCCTGCATTTCTGGTTTTGACACTTTTTTCAGCATGGCCCTTTTGACCGATGGGAAGCGAGACTTCTTTGTAGCGCTGATTTGCCTTTCCAGGTTGCTTGGTTGGCCAAAAAGGGCGTATGCGTTTTTTCCTGAATATATTCAGGAAAAAACGCATACGCCCTTTTTGGCCAAGGGCATCATTGTCAACGTTTTGCCGCTTTTCATGTGCTTTAAAGGCGATTCGAATCTACCTCCTGAAATCTGTTTCCTGCAATTCTGCCTTGATTTCAAATCCTCTTCTTTGCCTTCCCTCAATATATTTGTGGACGAGAGTTATCATTTATAACTCTGCAGGTTTGTGAATTGCAGTGCCCTGAAGCTCCATTTTACAAGTCGCTTTTTTGGGAGCCGGCCGCAAAAGCGCAGGATGGCTTCAGGCCCTGTTCTGGTTCCGGGGGGCAGGCTGAGCCTGTGGTTAATTCTTCTTCCTGATGGGAAAATAGAGTGACCTGTGCCTGTCCCAACACCAAGAGCTAGTCTCTCATTGGTTCCCCGTCTTCCCGTTCATCCTCAGGACAAATTGCAACCTGTACGGAACAGGAGGTTAAAGGTGCTGATGCTCCAAGTAGGGAGATTGCTAGTAAAGTGGCTGGAATGGCGAACCCGAGCACAAGGAGATGAGAAATGAGGTGCGTTTTAGAAACCTTTCCCCATCACACGGTGTACCATCTTCTGGGTTTCTCATGCATGTTTTCGATGTAGGAAGATGCCCTTGAACCTGGAGATTTGGGACCCATGCGATGGGTAGCACGCAGTATTACTTTAAAGGGTCTGCGTTTGCTCACCCAACCTCACCAAACCTCTCAGCCCCAAGAGTGTCCACCCTTATGTCTCATCCAGCTGTGGGTCTAGATATGGTCAATCCAGGTTGCATCACAGCCCCTGAACGAATTGTGTAAGAATTTCTCTCTCCTTCCCTGTCTTTGTTTCATGGGTTTTTAAAAGTAATTTATTTTTATAATGGGGTTTAGCTGCTTTTCACGGCTGTGTTTAGGCCGCTTTACACCCACTTGACACACTAACAGAGAGATATCAATACATAGGTTTTAAGATTATTACTAGTCAGATATATTCTTGTGCGGTGAATTGGGCGTGTTGAGTCCAGTTCTCTGAGCAAGGAGTAGGTCTTGTCTATTACATATTGGGTTTATGGAACGGTATCTGAGCTAATTTGAAACTCTTGTTTTATGTATCACCCCACCTCACCTTTCCCGTTAAGCAGCCATAGTGTGTTTTCTGCATGTGTGACTCTGTTCTGTTTTGTAATTCAGTTCAAGTGTAACGGTTTTTCCATTCCCTCTATAAGTGACACCTTATGAGAAGTGTCCTTTTCTGTGTGACTTATTTCACTTAGAATCGTCTTACCTAAATCCACTCATCATGCTGCTACTAGCCTTATGACATTGATTTCATGGCTGAGTGATATTCCATTGTACATAAGGACCACAACTTTTTTATCCATTTTTCGCTTTCCTGGGATATTTAAGGTGGAAGGAAGTGGAGGTCCTTGTCAACAGAGCAGCCCTAAACTTTGGGGTGCTTGTGTCTTGCTAATTTTCAATTTTCCCACTTTATCCCCCCATGCGTGGAAGTGCCCTATGCTCTCTAAGCTGTGGTTTTTAGATGTTTCAGGACACACCGTACACTTCTCCAGAGTGGCTGTTGGCAATTTACATCCCACCCATCAGTGTAGCAATGCTCCCATTTCTCCACGGCCTGTCCTGCATTTCTGGTTTTGACACTTTTTTCAGCATGGCCCTTTTGACCGATGGGAAGCGAGACTTCTTTGTAGCGCTGATTTGCCTTTCCAGGTTGCTTGGTTGGCCAAAAAGGGCGTATGCGTTTTTTCCTGAATATATTCAGGAAAAAACGCATACGCCCTTTTTGGCCAAGGGCATCATTGTCAACGTTTTGCCGCTTTTCATGTGCTTTAAAGGCGATTCGAATCTACCTCCTGAAATCTGTTTCCTGCAATTCTGCCTTGATTTCAAATCCTCTTCTTTGCCTTCCCTCAATATATTTGTGGACGAGAGTTATCATTTATAACTCTGCAGGTTTGTGAATTGCAGTGCCCTGAAGCTCCATTTTACAAGTCGCTTTTTTGGGAGCCGGCCGCAAAAGCGCAGGATGGCTTCAGGCCCTGTTCTGGTTCCGGGGGGCAGGCTGAGCCTGTGGTTAATTCTTCTTCCTGATGGGAAAATAGAGTGACCTGTGCCTGTCCCAACACCAAGAGCTAGTCTCTCATTGGTTCCCCGTCTTCCCGTTCATCCTCAGGACAAATTGCAACCTGTACGGAACAGGAGGTTAAAGGTGCTGATGCTCCAAGTAGGGAGATTGCTAGTAAAGTGGCTGGAATGGCGAACCCGAGCACAAGGAGATGAGAAATGAGGTGCGTTTTAGAAACCTTTCCCCATCACACGGTGTACCATCTTCTGGGTTTCTCATGCATGTTTTCGATGTAGGAAGATGCCCTTGAACCTGGAGATTTGGGACCCATGCGATGGGTAGCACGCAGTATTACTTTAAAGGGTCTGCGTTTGCTCACCCAACCTCACCAAACCTCTCAGCCCCAAGAGTGTCCACCCTTATGTCTCATCCAGCTGTGGGTCTAGATATGGTCAATCCAGGTTGCATCACAGCCCCTGAACGAATTGTGTAAGAATTTCTCTCTCTTTCCCTGTCTTTGTTTCATGGGTTTTTAAAAGTAATTTATTTTTATAATGGGGTTTAGCTGCTTTTCACGGCTGTGTTTATGCCGCTTTACATCCATTTGACACACTAACAGAGAGATATCAATACATAGGTTTTAAGATTATTACTAGTCAGATATATTCTTGTGCGGTGAATCGGGCGTGTTGAGTCCAGTTCTCTGAGCAAGGAGTAGGTCTTGTCTATTACATATTGGGTTTATGGAACGGTATCTGAGCTAATTTGAAACTCTTGTTTTATGTATCACCCCACCTCACCTTTCCCGTTAAGCAGCCATAGTGTGTTTTCTGCATGTGTGACTCTGTTCTGTTTTGTAATTCAGTTCAAGTGTAACGGTTTTTCCATTCCCTCTATAAGTGACACCTTATGAGAAGTGTCCTTTTCTGTGTGACTTATTTCACTTAGAATCGTCTTACCTAAATCCACTCTTCATGCTGCTACTAGCCTTATGACATTGATTTCATGGCTGAGTGATATTCCATTGTACATAAGGACCACAACTTTTTTATCCATTTTTCGCTTTCCTGGGATATTTAAGGTGGAAGGAAGTGGAGGTCCTTGTCAGCAGAGCAGCCCTAAACTTTGGGGTGCTTGTGTCTTGCTGATTTTCAATTTTCCCACGTTATCCCCCCATGCGTGGAAGTGCCCTATGCTCTCTAAGCTGTGGTTTTTAGATGTTTCAGGACACACCGTACACTTCTCCAGAGTGGCTGTTGGCAATTTACATCCCGCCCATCAGTGTAGCAAGGCTCCCATTTCTCCACGGCCTGTCCTGCATTTCTGGTTTTGACACTTTTTTCAGCATGGCCCTTTTGACCGATGGGAAGCGAGACTTCTTTGTAGCGCTGATTTGCCTTTCCAGGTTGCTTGGTTGGCCAAAAAGGGCGTATGCGTTTTTTCCTGAATATATTCAGGAAAAAACGCATACGCCCTTTTTGGCCAAGGGCATCATTGTCAACGTTTTGCCGCTTTTCATGTGCTTTAAAGGCGATTCGAATCTACCTCCTGAAATCTGTTTCCTGCAATTCTGCCTTGATTTCAAATCCTCTTCTTTGCCTTCCCTCAATATATTTGTGGACGAGAGTTATCATTTATAACTCTGCAGGTTTGTGAATTGCAGTGCCCTGAAGCTCCATTTTACAAGTCGCTTTTTTGGGAGCCGGCCGCAAAAGCGCAGGATGGCTTCAGGCCCTGTTCTGGTTCCGGGGGGCAGGCTGAGCCTGTGGTTAATTCTTCTTCCTGATGGGAAAATAGAGTGACCTGTGCCTGTCCCAACACCAAGAGCTAGTCTCTCATTGGTTCCCCGTCTTCCCGTTCATCCTCAGGACAAATTGCAACCTGTACGGAACAGGAGGTTAAAGGTGCTGATGCTCCAAGTAGGGAGATTGCTAGTAAAGTGGCTGGAATGGCGAACCCGAGCACAAGGAGAGGAGAAATGAGGTGCTTTTTAGAAACCTTTCCCCATCACACGGTGTACCATCTTCTGGGTTTCTCATGCATGTTTTCGATGTAGGAAGATGCCCTTGAACCTGGAGATTTGGGACCCATGCGATGGGTAGCACGCAGTATTACTTTAAAGGGTCTGCGTTTGCTCACCCAACCTCACCAAACCTCTCAGCCCCAAGAGTGTCCACCCTTATGTCTCATCCAGCTGTGGGTCTAGATATGGTCAATCCAGGTTGCATCACAGCCCCTGAACGAATTGTGTAAGAATTTCTCTCTCTTTCCCTGTCTTTGTTTCATGGGTTTTTAAAAGTAATTTATTTTTATAATGGGGTTTAGCTGCTTTTCACGGCTGTGTTTAGGCCGCTTTACACCCACTTGACACACTAACAGAGAGATATCAATACATAGGTTTTAAGATTATTACTAGTCAGATATATTCTTGTGCGGTGAATCGGGCGTGTTGAGTCCAGTTCTCTGAGCAAGGAGTAGGTCTTGTCTATTACATATTGGGTTTATGGAACGGTATCTGAGCTAATTTGAAACTCTTGTTTTATGTATCACCCCACCTCACCTTTCCCGTTAAGCAGCCATAGTGTGTTTTCTGCATGTGTGACTCTGTTCTGTTTTGTAATTCAGTTCAAGTGTAACGGTTTTTCCATTCCCTCTATAAGTGACACCTTATGAGAAGTGTCCTTTTCTGTGTGACTTATTTCACTTAGAATCGTCTTACCTAAATCCACTCTTCATGCTGCTACTAGCCTTATGACATTGATTTCATGGCTGAGTGATATTCCATTGTACATAAGGACCACAACTTTTTTATCCATTTTTCGCTTTCCTGGGATATTTAAGGTGGAAGGAAGTGGAGGTCCTTGTCAACAGAGCAGCCCTAAACTTTGGGGTGCTTGTGTCTTGCTGATTTTCAATTTTCCCACTTTATCCCCCCATGCGTGGAAGTGCCCTATGCTCTCTAAGCTGTGGTTTTTAGATGTTTCAGGACACACCGTACACTTCTCCAGAGTGGCTGTTGGCAATTTACATCCCGCCCATCAGTGTAGCAAGGCTCCCATTTCTCCATGGCCTGTCCTGCATTTCTGGTTTTGACACTTTTTTCAGCATGGCCCTTTTGACCGATGGGAAGCGAGACTTCTTTGTAGCGCTGATTTGCCTTTCCAGGTTGCTTGGTTGGCCAAAAAGGGCGTATGCGTTTTTTCCTGAATATATTCAGGAAAAAACGCATACGCCCTTTTTGGCCAAGGGCATCATTGTCAACGTTTTGCCGCTTTTCATGTGCTTTAAAGGCGATTCGAATCTACCTCCTGAAATCTGTTTCCTGCAATTCTGCCTTGATTTCAAATCCTCTTCTTTGCCTTCCCTCAATA
This sequence comes from Balaenoptera physalus, assembly GCF_965194825.1. Lineage (NCBI taxonomy): Eukaryota > Metazoa > Chordata > Mammalia > Artiodactyla > Balaenopteridae > Balaenoptera > Balaenoptera physalus. Next base: position 47,980 of record NW_028125553.1, read on the forward strand.
TATTTGTGGACGAGAGTTATCATTTATAACTCTGCAGGTTTGTGAATTGCAGTGCCCTGAAGCTCCATTTTACAAGTCGCTTTTTTGGGAGCCGGCCGCAAAAGCGCAGGATGGCTTCAGGCCCTGTTCTGGTTCCGGGGGGCAGGCTGAGCCTGTGGTTAATTCTTCTTCCTGATGGGAAAATAGAGTGACCTGTGCCTGTCCCAACACCAAGAGCTAGTCTCTCATTGGTTCCCCGTCTTCCCGTTCATCCTCAGGACAAATTGCAACCTGTACGGAACAGGAGGTTAAAGGTGCTGATGCTCCAAGTAGGGAGATTGCTAGTAAAGTGGCTGGAATGGCGAACCCGAGCACAAGGAGAGGAGAAATGAGGTGCTTTTTAGAAACCTTTCCCCATCACACGGTGTACCATCTTCTGGGTTTCTCATGCATGTTTTCGATGTAGGAAGATGCCCTTGAACCTGGAGATTTGGGACCCATGCGATGGGTAGCACGCAGTATTACTTTAAAGGGTCTGCGTTTGCTCACCCAACCTCACCAAACCTCTCAGCCCCAAGAGTGTCCACCCTTATGTCTCATCCAGCTGTGGGTCTAGATATGGTCAATCCAGGTTGCATCACAGCCCCTGAACGAATTGTGTAAGAATTTCTCTCTCTTTCCCTGTCTTTGTTTCATGGGTTTTTAAAAGTAATTTATTTTTATAATGGGGTTTAGCTGCTTTTCACGGCTGTGTTTAGGCCGCTTTACACCCACTTGACACACTAACAGAGAGATATCAATACATAGGTTTTAAGATTATTACTAGTCAGATATATTCTTGTGCGGTGAATCGGGCGTGTTGAGTCCAGTTCTCTGAGCAAGGAGTAGGTCTTGTCTATTACATATTGGGTTTATGGAACGGTATCTGAGCTAATTTGAAACTCTTGTTTTATGTATCACCCCACCTCACCTTTCCCGTTAAGCAGCCATAGTGTGTTTTCTGCATGTGTGACTCTGTTCTGTTTTGTAATTCAGTTCAAGTGTAACGGTTTTTCCATTCCCTCTATAAGTGACACCTTATGAGAAGTGTCCTTTTCTGTGTGACTTATTTCACTTAGAATCGTCTTACCTAAATCCACTCATCATGCTGCTACTAGCCTTATGACATTGATTTCATGGCTGAGTGATATTCCATTGTACATAAGGACCACAACTTTTTTATAAATTTTTCGCTTTCCTGGGATATTTAAGGTGGAAGGAAGTGGAGGTCCTTGTCAACAGAGCAGCCCTAAACTTTGGGGTGCTTGTGTCTTGCTGATTTTCAATTTTCCCACTTTATCCCCCCATGCGTGGAAGTGCCCTATGCTCTCTAAGCTGTGTTTTTTAGATGTTTCAGGACACACCGTACACTTCTCCAGAGTGGCTGTTGGCAATTTACATCCCACCCATCAGTGTAGCAAGGCTCCCATTTCTCCATGGCCTGTCCTGCATTTCTGGTTTTGACACTTTTTTCAGCATGGCCCTTTTGACCGATGGGAAGCGAGACTTCTTTGTAGCGCTGATTTGCCTTTCCAGGTTGCTTGGTTGGCCAAAAAGGGCGTATGCGTTTTTTCCTGAATATATTCAGGAAAAAACGCATACGCCCTTTTTGGCCAAGGGCATCATTGTCAACGTTTTGCCGCTTTTCATGTGCTTTAAAGGCGATTCGAATCTACCTCCTGAAATCTGTTTCCTGCAATTCTGCCTTGATTTCAAATCCTCTTCTTTGCCTTCCCTCAATATATTTGTGGACGAGAGTTATCATTTATAACTCTGCAGGTTTGTGAATTGCAGTGCCCTGAAGCTCCATTTTACAAGTCGCTTTTTTGGGAGCCGGCCGCAAAAGCGCAGGATGGCTTCAGGCCCTGTTCTGGTTCCGGGGGGCAGGCTGAGCCTGTGGTTAATTCTTCTTCCTGATGGGAAAATAGAGTGACCTGTGCCTGTCCCAACACCAAGAGCTAGTCTCTCATTGGTTCCCCGTCTTCCCGTTCATCCTCAGGACAAATTGCAACCTGTACGGAACAGGAGGTTAAAGGTGCTGATGCTCCAAGTAGGGAGATTGCTAGTAAAGTGGCTGGAATGGCGAACCCGAGCACAAGGAGATGAGAAATGAGGTGCGTTTTAGAAACCTTTCCCCATCACACGGTGTACCATCTTCTGGGTTTCTCATGCATGTTTTCGATGTAGGAAGATGCCCTTGAACCTGGAGATTTGGGACCCATGCGATGGGTAGCACGCAGTATTACTTTAAAGGGTCTGCGTTTGCTCACCCAACCTCACCAAACCTCTCAGCCCCAAGAGTGTCCACCCTTATGTCTCATCCAGCTGTGGGTCTAGATATGGTCAATCCAGGTTGCATCACAGCCCCTGAACGAATTGTGTAAGAATTTCTCTCTCTTTCCCTGTCTTTGTTTCATGGGTTTTTAAAAGTAATTTATTTTTATAATGGGGTTTAGCTGCTTTTCACGGCTGTGTTTATGCCGCTTTACACCCACTTGACACACTAACAGAGAGATATCAATACATAGGTTTTAAGATTATTACTAGTCAGATATATTCTTGTGCGGTGAATCGGGCGTGTTGAGTCCAGTTCTCTGAGCAAGGAGTAGGTCTTGTCTATTCCATATTGGGTTTATGGAACGGTATCTGAGCTAATTTGAAACTCTTGTTTTATGTATCACCCCACCTCACCTTTCCCGTTAAGCAGCCATAGTGTGTTTTCTGCATGTGTGACTCTGTTCTGTTTTGTAATTCAGTTCAAGTGTAACGGTTTTTACATTCCCTCTATAAGTGACACCTTATGAGAAGTGTCCTTTTCTGTGTGACTTATTTCACTTAGAATCGTCTTACCTAAATCCACTCATCATGCTGCTACTAGCCTTATGACATTGATTTCATGGCTGAGTGATATTCCATTGTACATAAGGACCACAACTTTTTTATCCATTTTTCGCTTTCCTGGGATATTTAAGGTGGAAGGAAGTGGAGGTCCTTGTCAACAGAGCAGCCCTAAACTTTGGGGTGCTTGTGTCTTGCTGATTTTCAATTTTCCCACTTTATCCCCCCATGCGTGGAAGTGCCCTATGCTCTCTAAGCTGTGTTTTTTAGATGTTTCAGGACACACCGTACACTTCTCCAGAGTGGCTGTTGGCAATTTACATCCCACCCATCAGTGTAGCAAGGCTCCCATTTCTCCATGGCCTGTCCTGCATTTCTGGTTTTGACACTTTTTTCAGCATGGCCCTTTTGACCGATGGGAAGCGAGACTTCTTTGTAGCGCTGATTTGCCTTTCCAGGTTGCTTGGTTGGCCAAAAAGGGCGTATGCGTTTTTTCCTGAATATATTCAGGAAAAAACGCATACGCCGTTTTTGGCCAAGGGCATCATTGTCAACGTTTTGCCGCTTTTCATGTGCTTTAAAGGCGATTCGAATCTACCTCCTGAAATCTGTTTCCTGCAATTCTGCCTTGATTTCAAATCCTCTTCTTTGCCTTCCCTCAATATATTTGTGGACGAGAGTTATCATTTATAACTCTGCAGGTTTGTGAATTGCAGTGCCCTGAAGCTCCATTTTACAAGTCGCTTTTTTGGGAGCCGGCCGCAAAAGCGCAGGATGGCTTCAGGCCCTGTTCTGGTTCCGGGGGGCAGGCTGAGCCTGTGGTTAATTCTTCTTCCTGATGGGAAAATAGAGTGACCTGTGCCTGTCCCAACACCAAGAGCTAGTCTCTCATTGGTTCCCCGTCTTCCCGTTCATCCTCAGGACAAATTGCAACCTGTACGGAACAGGAGGTTAAAGGTGCTGATGCTCCAAGTAGGGAGATTGCTAGTAAAGTGGCTGGAATGGCGAACCCGAGCACAAGGAGAGGAGAAATGAGGTGCTTTTTAGAAACCTTTCCCCATCACACGGTGTACCATCTTCTGGGTTTCTCATGCATGTTTTCGATGTAGGAAGATGCCCTTGAACCTGGAGATTTGGGACCCATGCGATGGGTAGCACGCAGTATTACTTTAAAGGGTCTGCGTTTGCTCACCCAACCTCACCAAACCTCTCAGCCCCAAGAGTGTCCACCCTTATGTCTCATCCAGCTGTGGGTCTAGATATGGTCAATCCAGGTTGCATCACAGCCCCTGAACGAATTGTGTAAGAATTTCTCTCTCTTTCCCTGTCTTTGTTTCATGGGTTTTTAAAAGTAATTTATTTTTATAATGGGGTTTAGCTGCTTTTCACGGCTGTGTTTATGCCGCTTTACACCCACTTGACACACTAACAGAGAGATATCAATACATAGGTTTTAAGATTATTACTAGTCAGATATATTCTTGTGCGGTGAATCGGGCGTGTTGAGTCCAGTTCTCTGAGCAAGGAGTAGGTCTTGTCTATTACATATTGGGTTTATGGAACGGTATCTGAGCTAATTTGAAACTCTTGTTTTATGTATCACCCCACCTCACCTTTCCCGTTAAGCAGCCATAGTGTGTTTTCTGCATGTGTGACTCTGTTCTGTTTTGTAATTCAGTTCAAGTGTAACGGTTTTTCCATTCCCTCTATAAGTGACACCTTATGAGAAGTGTCCTTTCCTGTGTGACTTATTTCACTTAGAATCGTCTTACCTAAATCCACTCCTCATGCTGCTACTAGCCTTATGACATTGATTTCATGGCTGAGTGATATTCCATTGTACATAGGGACCACAACTTTTTTATCCATTTTTCGCTTTCCTGGGATATTTAAGGTGGAAGGAAGTGGAGGTCCTTGTCAACAGAGCAGCCCTAAACTTTGGGGTGTTTGTGTCTTGCTGATTTTCAATTTTCCCACTTTATCCCCCCATGCGTGGAAGTGCCCTGTGCTCTCTAAGCTGTGTTTTTTAGATGTTTCAGGACACACCGTACACTTCTCCAGAGTGGCTGTTGGCAATTTACATCCCGCCCATCAGTGTAGCAAGGCTCCCATTTCTCCATGGCCTGTCCTGCATTTCTGGTTTTGACACTTTTTTCAGCATGGCCCTTTGGACCGATGGGAAGCGAGACTTCTTTGTAGCGCTGATTTGCCTTTCCAGGTTGCTTGGTTGGCCAAAAAGGGCGTATGCGTTTTTTCCTGAATATATTCAGGAAAAAACGCATACGCCCTTTTTGGCCAAGGGCATCATTGTCAACGTTTTGCCGCTTTTCATGTGCTTTAAAGGCGATTCGAATCTACCTCCTGAAATCTGTTTCCTGTAATTCTGCCTTGATTTCAAATCCTCTTCTTTGCCTTCCCTCAATATATTTGTGGACGAGAGTTATCATTTATAACTCTGCAGGTTTGTGAATTGCAGTGCCCTGAAGCTCCATTTTACAAGTCGCTTTTTTGGGAGCCGGCCGCAAAAGCGCAGGATGGCTTCAGGCCCTGTTCTGGTTCCGGGGGGCAGGCTGAGCCTGTGGTTAATTCTTCTTCCTGATGGGAAAATAGAGTGACCTGTGCCTGTCCCAACACCAAGAGCTAGTCTCTCATTGGTTCCCCGTCTTCCCGTTCATCCTCAGGACAAATTGCAACCTGTACGGAACAGGAGGTTAAAGGTGCTGATGCTCCAAGTAGGGAGATTGCTAGTAAAGTGGCTGGAATGGCGAACCCGAGCACAAGGAGATGAGAAATGAGGTGCGTTTTAGAAACCTTTCCCCATCACACGGTGTACCATCTTCTGGGTTTCTCATGCATGTTTTCGATGTAGGAAGATGCCCTTGAACCTGGAGATTTGGGACCCATGCGATGGGTAGCACGCAGTATTACTTTAAAGGGTCTGCGTTTGCTCACCCAACCTCACCAAACCTCTCAGCCCCAAGAGTGTCCACCCTTATGTCTCATCCAGCTGTGGGTCTAGATATGGTCAATCCAGGTTGCATCACAGCCCCTGAACGAATTGTGTAAGAATTTCTCTCTCTTTCCCTGTCTTTGTTTCATGGGTTTTTAAAAGTAATTTATTTTTATAATGGGGTTTAGCTGCTTTTCACGGCTGTGTTTATGCCGCTTTACACCCACTTGACACACTAACAGAGAGATATCTATACATAGGTTTTAAGATTATTACTAGTCAGATATATTCTTGTGCGGTGAATCGGGCGTGTTGAGTCCAGTTCTCTGAGCAAGGAGTAGGTCTTGTCTATTACATATTGGGTTTATGGAACGGTATCTGAGCTAATTTGAAACTCTTGTTTTATGTATCACCCCACCTCACCTTTCCCATTAAGCAGCCATAGTGTGTTTTCTGCATGTGTGACTCTGTTCTGTTTTGTAATTCAGTTCAAGTGTAACGGTTTTTACATTCCCTCTATAAGTGACACCTTATGAGAAGTGTCCTTTTCTGTGTGACTTATTTCACTTAGAATCGTCTTACCTAAATCCACTCATCATGCTGCTACTAGCCTTATGACATTGATTTCATGGCTGAGTGATATTCCATTGTACATAAGGACCACAACTTTTTTATCCATTTTTCGCTTTCCTGGGATATTTAAGTTGGAAGGAAGTGGAGGTCCTTGTCAACAGAGCAGCCCTAAACTTTGGGGTGCTTGTGTCTTGCTGATTTTCAATTTTCCCACTTTATCCCCCCATGCGTGGAAGTGCCCTATGCTCTCTAAGCTGTGTTTTTTAGATGTTTCAGGACACACCGTACACTTCTCCAGAGTGGCTGTTGGCAATTTACATCCCGCCCATCAGTGTAGCAAGGCTCCCATTTCTCCATGGCCTGTCCTGCATTTCTGGTTTTGACACTTTTTTCAGCATGGCCCTTTGGACCGATGGGAAGCGAGACTTCTTTGTAGCGGTGATTTGCCTTTCCAGGTTGCTTGGTTGGCCAAAAAGGGCGTATGCGTTTTTTCCTGAATATATTCAGGAAAAAACGCATACGCCCTTTTTGGCCAAGGGCATCATTGTCAACGTTTTGCCGCTTTTCATGTGCTTTAAAGGCGATTCGAATCTACCTCCTGAAATCTGTTTCCTGTAATTCTGCCTTGATTTCAAATCCTCTTCTTTGCCTTCCCTCAATATATTTGTGGACGAGAGTTATCATTTATAACTCTGCAGGTTTGTGAATTGCAGTGCCCTGAAGCTCCATTTTACAAGTCGCTTTTTTGGGAGCCGGCCGCAAAAGCGCAGGATGGCTTCAGGCCCTGTTCTGGTTCCGGGGGGCAGGCTGAGCCTGTGGTTAATTCTTCTTCCTGATGGGAAAATAGAGTGACCTGTGCCTGTCCCAACACCAAGAGCTAGTCTCTCATTGGTTCCCCGTCTTCCCGTTCATCCTCAGGACAAATTGCAACCTCTACGGAACAGGAGGTTAAAGGTGCTGATGCTCCAAGTAGGGAGATTGCTAGTAAAGTGGCTGGAATGGCGAACCCGAGCACAAGGAGAGGAGAAATGAGGTGCTTTTTAGAAACCTTTCCCCATCACACGGTGTACCATCTTCTGGGTTTCTCATGCATGTTTTCGATGTAGGAAGATGCCCTTGAACCTGGAGATTTGGGACCCATGCGATGGGTAGCACGCAGTATTACTTTAAAGGGTCTGCGTTTGCTCACCCAACCTCACCAAACCTCTCAGCCCCAAGAGTGTCCACCCTTATGTCTCATCCAGCTGTGGGTCTAGATATGGTCAATCCAGGTTGCATCACAGCCCCTGAACGAATTGTGTAAGAATTTCTCTCTCTTTCCCTGTCTTTGTTTCATGGGTTTTTAAAAGTAATTTATTTTTATAATGGGGTTTAGCTGCTTTTCACGGCTGTGTTTATGCCGCTTTACACCCACTTGACACACTAACAGAGAGATATCAATACATAGGTTTTAAGATTATTACTAGTCAGATATATTCTTGTGCGGTGAATCGGGCGTGTTGAGTCCAGTTCTCTGAGCAAGGAGTAGGTCTTGTCTATTACATATTGGGTTTATGGAACGGTATCTGAGCTAATTTGAAACTCTTGTTTTATGTATCACCCCACCTCACCTTTCCCGTTAAGCAGCCATAGTGTGTTTTCTGCATGTGTGACTCTGTTCTGTTTTGTAATTCAGTTCAAGTGTAACGGTTTTTCCATTCCCTCTATAAGTGACACCTTATGAGAAGTGTCCTTTCCTGTGTGACTTATTTCACTTAGAATCGTCTTACCTAAATCCACTCCTCATGCTGCTACTAGCCTTATGACATTGATTTCATGGCTGAGTGATATTCCATTGTACATAAGGACCACAACTTTTTTATCCATTTTTCGCTTTCCTGGGATATTTAAGGTGGAAGGAAGTGGAGGTCCTTGTCAACAGAGCAGCCCTAAACTTTGGGGTGTTTGTGTCTTGCTGATTTTCAATTTTCCCACTTTATCCCCCCATGCGTGGAAGTGCCCTGTGCTCTCTAAGCTGTGTTTTTTAGATGTTTCAGGACACACCGTACACTTCTCCAGAGTGGCTGTTGGCAATTTACATCCCGCCCATCAGTGTAGCAAGGCTCCCATTTCTCCATGGCCTGTCCTGCATTTCTGGTTTTGACACTTTTTTCAGCATGGCCCTTTGGACCGATGGGAAGCGAGACTTCTTTGTAGCGCTGATTTGCCTTTCCAGGTTGCTTGGTTGGCCAAAAAGGGCGTATGCGTTTTTTCCTGAATATATTCAGGAAAAAACGCATATGCCCTTTTTGGCCAAGGGCATCATTGTCAACGTTTTGCCGCTTTTCATGTGCTTTAAAGGCGATTCGAATCTACCTCCTGAAATCTGTTTCCTGCAATTCTGCCTTGATTTCAAATCCTCTTCTTTGCCTTCCCTCAATATATTTGTGGACGAGAGTTATCATTTATAACTCTGCAGGTGTGTGAATTGCAGTGCCCTGAAGCTCCATTTTACAAGTCGCTTTTTTGGGAGCCGGCCGCAAAAGCGCAGGATGGCTTCAGGCCCTGTTCTGGTTCCGGGGGGCAGGCTGAGCCTGTGGTTAATTCTTCTTCCTGATGGGAAAATAGAGTGACCTGTGCCTGTCCCAACACCAAGAGCTAGTCTCTCATTGGTTCCCGGTCTTCCCGTTCATCCTCAGGACAAATTGCAACCTGTACGGAACAGGAGGTTAAAGGTGCTGATGCTCCAAGTAGGGAGATTGCTAGTAAAGTGGCTGGAATGGCGAACCCGAGCACAAGGAGATGAGAAATGAGGTGCGTTTTAGAAACCTTTCCCCATCACACGGTGTACCATCTTCTGGGTTTCTCATGCATGTTTTCGATGTAGGAAGATGCCCTTGAACCTGGAGATTTGGGACCCATGCGATGGGTAGCACGCAGTATTACTTTAAAGGGTCTGCGTTTGCTCACCCAACCTCACCAAACCTCTCAGCCCCAAGAGTGTCCACCCTTATGTCTCATCCAGCTGTGGGTCTAGATATGGTCAATCCAGGTTGCATCACAGCCCCTGAACGAATTGTGTAAGAATTTCTCTCTCTTTCCCTGTCTTTGTTTCATGGGTTTTTAAAAGTAATTTATTTTTATAATGGGGTTTAGCTGCTTTTCACGGCTGTGTTTATGCCGCTTTACACCCACTTCACACACTAACAGAGAGATATCAATACATAGGTTTTTAGATTATTACTAGTCAGATATATTCTTGTGCGGTGAATCGGGCGTGTTGAGTCCAGTTCTCTGAGCAAGGAGTAGGTCTTGTCTATTACATATTGGGTTTATGGAACGGTATCTGAGCTAATTTGAAACTCTTGTTTTATGTATCACCCCACCTCACCTTTCCCGATAAGCAGCCATAGTGTGTTTTCTGCATGTGTGACTCTGTTCTGTTTTGTAATTCAGTTCAAGTGTAACGGTTTTTACATTCCCTCTATAAGTGACACCTTATGAGAAGTGTCCTTTTCTGTGTGACTTATTTCACTTAGAATCGTCTTACCTAAATCCACTCATCATGCTGCTACTAGCCTTATGACATTGATTTCATGGCTGAGTGATATTCCATTGTACATAAGGACCACAACTTTTTTATCCATTTTTCGCTTTCCTGGGATATTTAAGGTGGAAGGAAGTGGAGGTCCTTGTCAACAGAGCAGCCCTAAACTTTGGGGTGCTTGTGTCTTGCTGATTTTCAATTTTCCCACTTTATCCCCCCATGCGTGGAAGTGCCCTATGCTCTCTAAGCTGTGTTTTTTAGATGTTTCAGGACACACCGTACACTTCTCCAGAGTGGCTGTTGGCAATTTACATCCCGCCCATCAGTGTAGCAAGGCTCCCTTTTCTCCATGGCCTGTCCTGCATTTCTGGTTTTGACACTTTTTTCAGCATGGCCCTTTTGACCGATGGGAAGCGAGACTTGTTTGTAGCGCTGATTTGCATTTGCAGGTTGCTTGGTTGGCCAAAAAGGGCGTATGCGTTTTTTCCTGAATATATTCAGGAAAAAACGCATACGCCCTTTTTGGCCAAGGGCATCATTGTCAACGTTTTGCCGCTTTTCATGTGCTTTAAAGGCGATTCGAATCTACCTCCTGAAATCTGTTTCCTGCAATTCTGCCTTGATTTCAAATCCTCTTCTTTGCCTTCCCTCAATATATTTGTGGACGAGAGTTATCATTTATAACTCTGCAGGTGTGTGAATTGCAGTGCCCTGAAGCTCCATTTTACAAGTCGCTTTTTTGGGAGCCGGCCGCAAAAGCGCAGGATGGCTTCAGGCCCTGTTCTGGTTCCGGGGGGCAGGCTGAGCCTGTGGTTAATTCTTCTTCCTGATGGGAAAATAGAGTGACCTGTGCCTGTCCCAACACCAAGAGCTAGTCTCTCATTGGTTCCCGGTCTTCCCGTTCATCCTCAGGACAAATTGCAACCTGTACGGAACAGGAGGTTAAAGGTGCTGATGCTCCAAGTAGGGAGATTGCTAGTAAAGTGGCTGGAATGGCGAACCCGAGCACAAGGAGATGAGAAATGAGGTGCGTTTTAGAAACCTTTCCCCATCACACGGTGTACCATCTTCTGGGTTTCTCATGCATGTTTTCGATGTAGGAAGATGCCCTTGAACCTGGAGATTTGGGACCCATGCGATGGGTAGCACGCAGTATTACTTTAAAGGGTCTGCGTTTGCTCACCCAACCTCACCAAACCTCTCAGCCCCAAGAGTGTCCACCCTTATGTCTCATCCAGCTGTGGGTCTAGATATGGTCAATCCAGGTTGCATCACAGCCCCTGAACGAATTGTGTAAGAATTTCTCTCTCTTTCCCTGTCTTTGTTTCATGGGTTTTTAAAAGTAATTTATTTTTATAATGGGGTTTAGCTGCTTTTCACGGCTGTGTTTATGCTGCTTTACACCCACTTGACACACTAACAGAGAGATATCAATACATAGGTTTTAAGATTATTACTAGTCAGATATATTCTTGTGCGGTGAATCGGGCGTGTTGAGTCCAGTTCTCTGAGCAAGGAGTAGGTCTTGTCTATTACATATTGGGTTTATGGAACGGTATCTGAGCTAATTTGAAACTCTTGTTTTATGTATCACCCCACCTCACCTTTCCCGTTAAGCAGCCATAGTGTGTTTTCTGCATGTGTGACTCTGTTCTGTTTTGTAATTCAGTTCAAGTGTAACGGTTTTTACATTCCCTCTATAAGTGACACCTTATGAGAAGTGTCCTTTTCTGTGTGACTTATTTCACTTAGAATCGTCTTACCTAAATCCACTCATCATGCTGCTACTAGCCTTATGACATTGATTTCATGGCTGAGTGATATTCCATTGTACATAAGGACCACAACTTTTTTATCCATTTTTCGCTTTCCTGGGATATTTAAGGTGGAAGGAAGTGGAGGTCCTTGTCAACAGAGCAGCCCTAACCTTTGGGGTGCTTGTGTCTTGCTGATTTTCAATTTTCCCACTTTATCCCCCCATGCGTGGAAGTGCCCTATGCTCTCTAAGCTGTGTTTTTTAGATGTTTCAGGACACACCGTACACTTCTCCAGAGTGGCTGTTGGCAATTTACATCCCACCCATCAGTGTAGCAAGGCTCCCATTTCTCCATGGCCTGTCCTGCATTTCTGGTTTTGACACTTTTTTCAGCATGGCCCTTTTGACCGATGGGAAGCGAGACTTCTTTGTAGCGCTGATTTGCCTTTCCAGGTTGCTTGGTTGGCCAAAAAGGGCGTATGCGTTTTTTCCTGAATATATTCAGGAAAAAACGCATACGCCCTTTTTGGCCAAGGGCATCATTGTCAACGTTTTGCCGCTTTTCATGTGCTTTAAAGGCGATTCGAATCTACCTCCTGAAATCTGTTTCCTGCAATTCTGCCTTGATTTCAAATCCTCTTCTTTGCCTTCCCTCAATATATTTGTGGACGAGAGTTATCATTTATAACTCTGCAGGTTTGTGAATTGCAGTGCCCTGAAGCTCCATTTTACAAGTCGCTTTTTTGGGAGCCGGCCGCAAAAGCGCAGGATGGCTTCAGGACCTGTTCTGGTTCCGGGGGGCAGGCTGAGCCTGTGGTTAATTCTTCTTCCTGATGGGAAAATAGAGTGACCTGTGCCTGTCCCAACACCAAGAGCTAGTCTCTCATTGGTTCCCGGTCTTCCCGTTCATCCTCAGGACAAATTGCAACCTGTACGGAACAGGAGGTTAAACGTGCTGATGCTCCAAGTAGGGAGATTGCTAGTAAAGTGGCTGGAATGGCGAACCCGAGCACAAGGAGATGAGAAATGAGGTGCTTTTTAGAAACCTTTCCCCATCACACGGTGTACCATCTTCTGGGTTTCTCATGCATGTTTTCGATGTAGGAAGATGCCCTTGAACCTGGAGATTTGGGACCCATGCGATGGGTAGCACGCAGTATTACTTTAAAGGGTCTGCGTTTGCTCACCCAACCTCACCAAACCTCTCAGCCCCAAGAGTGTCCACCCTTATGTCTCATCCAGCTGTGGGTCTAGATATGGTCAATCCAGGATGCATCACAGCCCCTGAACGAATTGTGTAAGAATTTCTCTCTCTTTCCCTGTCTTTGTTTCATGGGTTTTTAAAAGTAATTTATTTTTATAATGGGGTTTAGCTGCTTTTCACGGCTGTGTTTATGCCGCTTTACACCCACTTGACACACTAACAGAGAGATATCAATACATAGGTTTTAAGATTATTACTAGTCAGATATATTCTTGTGCGGTGAATCGGGCGTGTTGAGTCCAGTTCTCTGAGCAAGGAGTAGGTCTTGTCTATTACATATTGGGTTTATGGAACGGTATCTGAGCTAATTTGAAACTCTTGTTTTATGTATCACCCCACCTCACCTTTCCCGATAAGCAGCCATAGTGTGTTTTCTGCATGTGTGACTCTGTTCTGTTTTGTAATTCAGTTCAAGTGTAACGGTTTTTACATTCCCTCTATAAGTGACACCTTATGAGAAGTGTCCTTTTCTGTGTGACTTATTTCACTTAGAATCGTCTTACCTAAATCCACTCATCATGCTGCTACTAGCCTTATGACATTGATTTCATGGCTGAGTGATATTCCATTGTACATAAGGACCACAACTTTTTTATCCATTTTTCGCTTTCCTGGGATATTTAAGGTGGAAGGAAGTGGAGGTCCTTGTCAACAGAGCAGCCCTAAACTTTGGGGTGCTTGTGTCTTGCTGATTTTCAATTTTCCCACTTTATCCCCCCATGCGTGGAAGTGCCCTATGCTCTCTAAGCTGTGTTTTTTAGATGTTTCAGGACACACCGTACACTTCTCCAGAGTGGCTGTTGGCAATTTACATCCCGCCCATCAGTGTAGCAAGGCTCCCATTTCTCCATGGCCTGTCCTGCATTTCTGGTTTTGACACTTTTTTCAGCATGGCCCTTTTGACTGATGGGAAGCGAGACTTCTTTGTAGCGCTGATTTGCCTTTCCAGGTTGCTTGGTTGGCCAAAAAGGGCGTGTGCGTTTTTTCCTGAATATATTCAGGAAAAAACGCATACGCCCTTTTTGGCCAAGGGCATCATTGTCAACGTTTTGCCGCTTTTCATGTGCTTTAAAGGCGATTCGAATCTACCTCCTGAAATCTGTTTCCTGCAATTCTGCCTTGATTTCAAATCCTCTTCTTTGCCTTCCCTCAATATATTTGTGGACGAGAGTTATCATTTATAACTCTGCAGGTTTGTGAATTGCAGTGCCCTGAAGCTCCATTTTACAAGTCGCATTTTTGGGAGCCGGCCGCAAAAGCGCAGGATGGCTTCAGGCCCTGTTCTGGTTCCGGGGGGCAGGCTGAGCCTGTGGTTAATTCTTCTTCCTGATGGGAAAATAGAGTGACCTGTGCCTGTCCCAACACCAAGAGCTAGTCTCTCATTGGTTCCCGGTCTTCCCGTTCATCCTCAGGACAAATTGCAACCTGTACGGAACAGGAGGTTAAAGGTGCTGATGCTCCAAGTAGGGAGATTGCTAGTAAAGTGGCTGGAATGGCGAACCCGAGCACAAGGAGATGAGAAATGAGGTGCGTTTTAGAAACCTTTCCCCATCACATGGTGTACCATCTTCTGGGTTTCTCATGCATGTTTTCGATGTAGGAAGATGCCCTTGAACCTGGAGATTTGGGACCCATGCGATGGGTAGCACGCAGTATTACTTTAAAGGGTCTGCGTTTGCTCACCCAACCTCACCAAACCTCTCAGCCCCAAGAGTGTCCACCCTTATGTCTCATCCAGCTGTGGGTCTAGATATGGTCAATCCAGGTTGCATCACAGCCCCTGAACGAATTGTGTAAGAATTTCTCTCTCTTTCCCTGTCTTTGTTTCATGGGTTTTTAAAAGTAATTTATTTTTATAATGGGGTTTAGCTGCTTTTCACGGCTGTGTTTAGGCCGCTTTACACCCACTTGACACACTAACAGAGAGATATCAATACATAGGTTTTTAGATTATTACTAGTCAGATATATTCTTGTGCGGTGAATCGGGCGTGTTGAGTCCAGCTCTCTGAGCAAGGAGTAGGTCTTGTCTATTACATATTGGGTTTATGGAACGGTATCTGAGCTAATTTGAAACTCTTGTTTTATGTATCACCCCACCTCACCTTTCCCGTTAAGCAGCCATAGTGTGTTTTCTGCATGTGTGACTCTGTTCTGTTTTGTAATTCAGTTCAAGTGTAACGGTTTTTACATTCTGTCTATAAGTGACACCTTATGAGAAGTGTCCTTTTCTGTGTGACTTATTTCACTTAGAATCGTCTTACCTAAATCCACTCATCATGCTGCTACTAGCCTTATGACATTGATTTCACGGCTGAGTGATATTCCATTGTACATAAGGACCACAACTTTTTTATCCATTTTTCGCTTTCCTGGGATATTTAAGGTGGAAGGAAGTGGAGGTCCTTGTCAACAGAGCAGCCCTAAACTTTGGGGTGCTTGTGTCTTGCTGATTTTCAATTTTCCCACTTTATCCCCCCATGCGTGGAAGTGCCCTATGCTCTCTAAGCTGTGTTTTTTAGATGTTTCAGGACACACCGTACACTTCTCCAGAGTGGCTGTTGGCAATTTACATCCCGCCCATCAGTGTAGCAAGGCTCCCTTTTCTCCATGGCCTGTCCTGCATTTCTGGTTTTGACACTTTTTTCAGCATGGCCCTTTTGACCGATGGGAAGCGAGACTTGTTTGTAGCGCTGATTTGCCTTTGCAGGTTGCTTGGTTGGCCAAAAAGGGCGTATGCGTTTTTTCCTGAATATATTCAGGAAAAAACGCATACGCCCTTTTTGGCCAAGGGCATCATGGTCAACGTTTTGCCGCTTTTCATGTGCTTTAAAGGCGATTCGAATCTACCTCCTGAAATCTGTTTCCTGCAATTCTGCCTTGATTTCAAATCCTCTTCTTTGCCTTCCCTCAATATATTTGTGGACGAGAGTTATCATTTATAACTCTGCAGGTGTGTGAATTGCAGTGCCCTGAAGCTCCATTTTACAAGTCGCTTTTTTGGGAGCCGGCCGCAAAAGCGCAGGATGGCTTCAGGCCCTGTTCTGGTTCCGGGGGGCAGGCTGAGCCTGTGGTTAATTCTTCTTCCTGATGGGAAAATAGAGTGACCTGTGCCTGTCCCAACACCAAGAGCTAGTCTCTCATTGGTTCCCGGTCTTCCCGTTCATCCTCAGGACAAATTGCAACCTGTACGGAACAGGAGGTTAAAGGTGCTGATGCTCCAAGTAGGGAGATTGCTAGTAAAGTGGCTGGAATGGCGAACCCGAGCACAAGGAGATGAGAAATGAGGTGCGTTTTAGAAACCTTTCCCCATCACACGGTGTACCATCTTCTGGGTTTCTCATGCATGTTTTCGATGTAGGAAGATGCCCTTGAACCTGGAGATTTGGGACCCATGCGATGGGTAGCACGCAGTATTACTTTAAAGGGTCTGCGTTTGCTCACCCAACCTCACCAAACCTCTCAGCCCCAAGAGTGTCCACCCTTATGTCTCATCCAGCTGTGGGTCTAGATATGGTCAATCCAGGTTGCATCACAGCCCCTGAACGAATTGTGTAAGAATTTCTCTCTCTTTCCCTGTCTTTGTTTCATGGGTTTTTAAAAGTAATTTATTTTTATAATGGGGTTTAGCTGCTTTTCACGGCTGTGTTTATGCCGCTTTACACCCACTTGACACACTAACAGAGAGATATCAATACATAGGTTTTAAGATTATTACTAGTCAGATATATTCTTGTGCGGTGAATCGGGCGTGTTGAGTCCAGTTCTCTGAGCAAGGAGTAGGTCTTGTCTATTACATATTGGGTTTATGGAACGGTATCTGAGCTAATTTGAAACTCTTGTTTTATGTATCACCCCACCTCACCTTTCCCGTTAAGCAGCCATAGTGTGTTTTCTGCATGTGTGACTCTGTTCTGTTTTGTAATTCAGTTCAAGTGTAACGGTTTTTACATTCTGTCTATAAGTGACACCTTATGAGAAGTGTCCTTTTCTGTGTGACTTATTTCACTTAGAATCGTCTTACCTAAATCCACTCATCATGCTGCTACTAGCCTTATGACATTGATTTCACGGCTGAGTGATATTCCATTGTACATAAGGACCACAACTTTTTTATCCATTTTTCGCTTTCCTGGGATATTTAAGGTGGAAGGAAGTGGAGGTCCTTGTCAACAGAGCAGCCCTAAACTTTGGGGTGCTTGTGTCTTGCTGATTTTCAATTTTCCCACTTTATCCCCCCATGCGTGGAAGTGCCCTATGCTCTCTAAGCTGTGTTTTTTAGATGTTTCAGGACACACCGTACACTTCTCCAGAGTGGCTGTTGGCAATTTACATCCCGCCCATCAGTGTAGCAAGGCTCCCTTTTCTCCATGGCCTGTCCTGCATTTCTGATTTTGACACTTTTTTCAGCATGGCCCTTTTGACCGATGGGAAGCGAGACTTGTTCGTAGCGCTGATTTGCCTTTGCAGGTTGCTTGGTTGGCCAAAAAGGGCGTATGCGTTTTTTCCTGAATATATTCAGGAAAAAACGCATACGCCCTTTTTGGCCAAGGGCATCATGGTCAACGTTTTGCCGCTTTTCATGTGCTTTAAAGGCGATTCGAATCTACCTCCTGAAATCTGTTTCCTGCAATTCTGCCTTGATTTCAAATCCTCTTCTTTGCCTTCCCTCAATATATTTGTGGACGAGAGTTATCATTTATAACTCTGCAGGTGTGTGAATTGCAGTGCCCTGAAGCTCCATTTTACAAGTCGCTTTTTTGGGAGCCGGCCGCAAAAGCGCAGGATGGCTTCAGGCCCTGTTCTGGTTCCGGGGGGCAGGCTGAGCCTGTGGTTAATTCTTCTTCCTGATGGGAAAATAGAGTGACCTGTGCCTGTCCCAACACCAAGAGCTAGTCTCTCATTGGTTCCCGGTCTTCCCGTTCATCCTCAGGACAAATTGCAACCTGTACGGAACAGGAGGTTAAAGGTGCTGATGCTCCAAGTAGGGAGATTGCTAGTAAAGTGGCTGGAATGGCGAACCCGAGCACAAGGAGATGAGAAATGAGGTGCGTTTTAGAAACCTTTCCCCATCACACGGTGTACCATCTTCTGGGTTTCTCATGCATGTTTTCGATGTAGGAAGATGCCCTTGAACCTGGAGATTTGGGACCCATGCGATGGGTAGCACGCAGTATTACTTTAAAGGGTCTGCGTTTGCTCACCCAACCTCACCAAACCTCTCAGCCCCAAGAGTGTCCACCCTTATGTCTCATCCAGCTGTGGGTCTAGATATGGTCAATCCAGGTTGCATCACAGCCCCTGAACGAATTGTGTAAGAATTTCTCTCTCTTTCCCTGTCTTTGTTTCATGGGTTTTTAAAAGTAATTTATTTTTATAATGGGGTTTAGCTGCTTTTCACGGCTGTGTTTATGCCGCTTTACACCCACTTGACACACTAACAGAGAGATATCAATACATAGGTTTTAAGATTATTACTAGTCAGATATATTCTTGTGCGGTGAATCGGGCGTGTTGAGTCCAGTTCTCTGAGCAAGGAGTAGGTCTTGTCTATTACATATTGGGTTTATGGAACGGTATCTGAGCTAATTTGAAACTCTTGTTTTATGTATCACCCCACCTCACCTTTCCCGTTAAGCAGCCATAGTGTGTTTTCTGCATGTGTGACTCTGCTCTGTTTTGTAATTCAGTTCAAGTGTAACGGTTTTTACATTCCCTCTATAAGTGACACCTTATGAGAAGTGTCCTTTTCTGTGTGACTTATTTCACTTAGAATCGTCTTACCTAAATCCACTCATCATGCTGCTACTAGCCTTATGACATTGATTTCATGGCTGAGTGATATTCCATTGTACATAAGGACCACAACTTTTTTATCCATTTTTCGCTTGCCTGGGATATTTAAGGTGGAAGGAAGTGGAGGTCCTTGTCAACAGAGCAGCCCTAACCTTTGGGGTGCTTGTGTCTTGCTGATTTTCAATTTTCCCACTTTATCCCCCCATGCGTGGAAGTGCCCTATGCTCTCTAAGCTGTGTTTTTTAGATGTTTCAGGACACACCGTACACTTCTCCAGAGTGGCTGTTGGCAATTTACATCCCACCCATCAGTGTAGCAAGGCTCCCATTTCTCCATGGCCTGTCCTGCATTTCTGGTTTTGACACTTTTTTCAGCATGGCCCTTTTGACCGATGGGAAGCGAGACTTCTTTGTAGCGCTGATTTGCCTTTCCAGGTGCTTGGTTGGCCAAAAAGGGCGTATGCGTTTTTTCCTGAATATATTCAGGAAAAAACGCATACGCCCTTTTTGGCCAAGGGCATCATTGTCAACGTTTTGCCGCTTTTCATGTGCTTTAAAGGCGATTCGAATCTACCTCCTGAAATCTGTTTCCTGCAATTCTGCCTTGATTTCAAATCCTCTTCTTTGCCTTCCCTCAATATATTTGTGGACGAGAGTTATCATTTATAACTCTGCAGGTTTGTGAATTGCAGTGCCCTGAAGCTCCATTTTACAAGTCGCATTTTTGGGAGCCGGCCGCAAAAGCGCAGGATGGCTTCAGGCCCTGTTCTGGTTCCGGGGGGCAGGCTGAGCCTGTGGTTAATTCTTCTTCCTGATGGGAAAATAGAGTGACCTGTGCCTGTCCCAACACCAAGAGCTAGTCTCTCATTGGTTCCCGGTCTTCCCGTTCATCCTCAGGACAAATTGCAACCTGTACGGAACAGGAGGTTAAAGGTGCTGATGCTCCAAGTAGGGAGATTGCTAGTAAAGTGGCTGGAATGGCGAACCCGAGCACAAGGAGATGAGAAATGAGGTGCGTTTTAGAAACCTTTCCCCATCACACGGTGTACCATCTTCTGGGTTTCTCATGCATGTTTTCGATGTAGGAAGATGCCCTTGAACCTGGAGATTTGGGACCCATGCGATGGGTAGCACGCAGTATTACTTTAAAGGGTCTGCGTTTGCTCACCCAACCTCACCAAACCTCTCAGCCCCAAGAGTGTCCACCCTTATGTCTCATCCAGCTGTGGGTCTAGATATGGTCAATCCAGGTTGCATCACAGCCCCTGAACGAATTGTGTAAGAATTTCTCTCTCTTTCCCTGTCTTTGTTTCATGGGTTTTTAAAAGTAATTTACTTTTATAATGGGGTTTAGCTGCTTTTCACGGCTGTGTTTAGGCCGCTTTACACCCACTTGACACACTAACAGAGAGATATCAATACATAGGTTTTTAGATTATTACTAGTCAGATATATTCTTGTGCGGTGAATCGGGCGTGTTGAGTCCAGCTCTCTGAGCAAGGAGTAGGTCTTGTCTATTACATATTGGGTTTATGGAACGGTATCTGAGCTAATTTGAAACTCTTGTTTTATGTATCACCCCACCTCACCTTTCCCGTTAAGCAGCCATAGTGTGTTTTCTGCATGTGTGACTCTGTTCTGTTTTGTAATTCAGTTCAAGTGTAACGGTTTTTACATTCCCTCTATAAGTGACACCTTATGAGAAGTGTCCTTTCCTGTGTGACTTATTTCACTTAGAATCGTCTTACCTAAATCCACTCATCATGCTGCTACTAGCCTTATGACATTGATTTCACGGCTGAGTGATATTCCATTGTACATAAGGACCACAAATTTTTTATCCATTTTTCGCTTTCCTGGGATATTTAAGGTGGAAGGAAGTGGAGGTCCTTGTCAACAGAGCAGCCCTAAACTTTGGGGTGCTTGTGTCTTGCTGATTTTCAATTTTCCCACTTTATCCCCCCATGCGTGGAAGTGCCCTATGCTCTCTAAGCTGTGTTTTTTAGATGTTTCAGGACACACCGTACACTTCTCCAGAGTGGCTGTTGGCAATTTACATCCCGCCCATCAGTGTAGCAAGGCTCCCTTTTCTCCATGGCCTGTCCTGCATTTCTGGTTTTGACACTTTTTTCAGCATGGCCCTTTTGACCGATGGGAAGCGAGACTTGTTTGTAGCGCTGATTTGCCTTTGCAGGTGGCTTGGTTGGCCAAAAAGGGCGTATGCGTTTTTTCCTGAATATATTCAGGAAAAAACGCATACGCCCTTTTTGGCCAAGGGCATCATGGTCAACGTTTTGCCGCTTTTCATGTGCTTTAAAGGCGATTCGAATCTACCTCCTGAAATCTGTTTCCTGCAATTCTGCCTTGATTTCAAATCCTCTTCTTTGCCTTCCCTCAATATATTTGTGGACGAGAGTTATCATTTATAACTCTGCAGGTGTGTGAATTGCAGTGCCCTGAAGCTCCATTTTACAAGTCGCTTTTTTGGGAGCCGGCCGCAAAAGCGCAGGATGGCTTCAGGCCCTGTTCTGGTTCCGGGGGGCAGGCTGAGCCTGTGGTTAATTCTTCTTCCTGATGGGAAAATAGAGTGACCTGTGCCTGTCCCAACACCAAGAGCTAGTCTCTCATTGGTTCCCGGTCTTCCCGTTCATCCTCAGGACAAATTGCAACCTGTACGGAACAGGAGGTTAAAGGTGCTGATGCTCCAAGTAGGGAGATTGCTAGTAAAGTGGCTGGAATGGCGAACCCGAGCACAAGGAGATGAGAAATGAGGTGCGTTTTAGAAACCTTTCCCCATCACACGGTGTACCATCTTCTGGGTTTCTCATGCATGTTTTCGATGTAGGAAGATGCCCTTGAACCTGGAGATTTGGGACCCATGCGATGGGTAGCACGCAGTATTACTTTAAAGGGTCTGCGTTTGCTCACCCAACCTCACCAAACCTCTCAGCCCCAAGAGTGTCCACCCTTATGTCTCATCCAGCTGTGGGTCTAGATATGGTCAATCCAGGTTGCATCACAGCCCCTGAACGAATTGTGTAAGAATTTCTCTCTCTTTCCCTGTCTTTGTTTCATGGGTTTTTAAAAGTAATTTATTTTTATAATGGGGTTTAGCTGCTTTTCACGGCTGTGTTTATGCCGCTTTACACCCACTTGACACACTAACAGAGAGATATCAATACATAGGTTTTAAGATTATTACTAGTCAGATATATTCTTGTGCGGTGAATCGGGCGTGTTGAGTCCAGTTCTCTGAGCAAGGAGTAGGTCTTGTCTATTACATATTGGGTTTATGGAACGGTATCTGAGCTAATTTGAAACTCTTGTTTTATGTATCACCTCACCTCACCTTTCCCGTTAAGCAGCCATAGTGTGTTTTCTGCATGTGTGACTCTGTTCTGTTTTGTAATTCAGTTCAAGTGTAACGGTTTTTACATTCCCTCTATAAGTGACACCTTATGAGAAGTGTCCTTATCTGTGTGACTTATTTCACTTAGAATCGTCTTACCTAAATCCACTCATCATGCTGCTACTAGCCTTATGACATTGATTTCATGGCTGAGTGATATTCCATTGTACATAAGGACCACAACTTTTTTATCCATTTTTCGCTTTCCTGGGATATTTAAGGTGGAAGGAAGTGGAGGTCCTTGTCAACAGAGCAGCCCTAAATTTTGGGGTGCTTGTGTCTTGC
Source organism: Balaenoptera physalus (assembly GCF_965194825.1). Taxonomy (NCBI): domain Eukaryota; kingdom Metazoa; phylum Chordata; class Mammalia; order Artiodactyla; family Balaenopteridae; genus Balaenoptera; species Balaenoptera physalus. The sequence goes on from NW_028125553.1 coordinate 70,393, forward strand.
TGATTTTCAATTTTCCCACTTTATCCCCCCATGCGTGGAAGTGCCCTATGCTCTCTAAGCTGTGTTTTTTAGATGTTTCAGGACACACCGTACACTTCTCCAGAGTGGCTGTTGGCAATTTACATCCCGCCCATCAGTGTAGCAAGGCTCCCATTTCTCCATGGCCTGTCCTGCATTTCTGGTTTTGACACTTTTTTCAGCATGGCCCTTTGGACCGATGGGAAGCGAGACTTCTTTGTCGCGCTGATTTGCCTTTCCAGGTTGCTTGGTTGGCCAAAAAGGGCGTATGCGTTTTTTCCTGAATATATTCAGGAAAAAACGCATACGCCCTTTTTGGCCAAGGGCATCATTGTCAACGTTTTGCCGCTTTTCATGTGCTTTAAAGGCGATTCGAATCTACCTCCTGAAATCTGTTTCCTGTAATTCTGCCTTGATTTCAAATCCTCTTCTTTGCCTTCCCTCAATATATTTGTGGACGAGAGTTATCATTTATAACTCTGCAGGTTTGTGAATTGCAGTGCCCTGAAGCTCCATTTTACAAGTCGCCTTTTTGGGAGCCGGCCGCAAAAGCGCAGGATGGCTTCAGGCCCTGTTCTGGTTCTGGGGGGCAGGCGGAGCCTGTGGTTATTTCTTCTTCCTGATGGGAAAATAGAGTGACCTGTGCCTGTCCCAACACCAAGAGCTAGTCTCTCATTGGTTCCCCGTCTTCCCGTTCATCCTCAGGACAAATTGCAACCTGTACGGAACAGGAGGTTAAAGGTGCTGATGCTCCAAGTAGGGAGATTGCTAGTAAAGTGGCTGGAATGGCGAACCCGAGCACAAGGAGATGAGAAATGAGGTGCGTTTTAGAAACCTTTCCCCATCACACGGTGTACCATCTTCTGGGTTTCTCATGCATGTTTTCGATGTAGGAAGATGCCCTTGAACCTGGAGATTTGGGACCCATGCGATGGGTAGCACGCAGTATTACTTTAAAGGGTCTGCGTTTGCTCACCCAACCTCACCAAACCTCTCAGCCCCAAGAGTGTCCATCCTTATGTCTCATCCAGCTGTGGGTCTAGATATGGTCAATCCAGGATGCATCACAGCCCCTGAACGAATTGTGTAAGAATTTCTCTCTCTTTCCCTGTCTTTGTTTCATGGGTTTTTAAAAGTAATTTATTTTTATAATGGGGTTTAGCTGCTTTTCACGGCTGTGTTTATGCTGCTTTACACCCACTTGACACACTAACAGAGAGATATCAATACATAGGTTTTAAGATTATTACTAGTCAGATATATTCTTGTGCGGTGAATCGGGCGTGTTGAGTCCAGTTCTCTGAGCAAGGAGTAGGTCTTGTCTATTACATATTGGGTTTATGGAACGGTATCTGAGCTAATTTGAAACTCTTGTTTTATGTATCACCCCCCCTCACCTTTCCCGTTAAGCAGCCATAGTGTGTTTTCTGCATGTGTGACTCTGTTCTGTTTTGTAATTCAGTTCAAGTGTAACGGTTTTTACATTCCCTCTATAAGTGACACCTTATGAGAAGTGTCCTTTTCTGTGTGACTTATTTCACTTAGAATCGTCTTACCTAAATCCACTCATCATGCTGCTACTAGCCTTATGACATTGATTTCATGGCTGAGTGATATTCCATTGTACATAAGGACCACAACTTTTTTTCCATTTTTCGCTTTCCTGGGATATTTAAGGTGGAAGGAAGTGGAGGTCCTTGTCAACAGAGCAGCCCTAAACTTTGGGGTGCTTGTGTCTTGCTGATTTTCAATTTTCCCACTTTATCCCCCCATGCGTGGAAGTGCCCTATGCTCTCTAAGCTGTGTTTTTTAGATGTTTCAGGACACACTGTACACTTCTCCAGAGTGGCTGTTGGCAATTTACATCCCGCCCATCAGTGTAGCAAGGCTCCCATTTCCCCATGGCCTGTCCTGCATTTCTGGTTTTGACACTTTTTTCAGCATGGCCCTTTGGACCGATGGGAAGCGAGACTTGTTTGTAGCGCTGATTTGCCTTTCCAGGTTGCTTGGTTGGCCAAAAAGGGCGTATGCGTTTTTTCCTGAATATATTCAGGAAAAAACGCATACGCCCTTTTTGGCCAAGGGCATCATGGTCAACGTTTTGCCGCTTTTCATGTGCTTTAAAGGCGATTCGAATCTACCTCCTGAAATCTGTTTCCTGCAATTCTGCCTTGATTTCAAATCCTCTTCTTTGCCTTCCCTCAATATATTTGTGGACGAGAGTTATCATTTATAACTCTGCAGGTGTGTGAATTGCAGTGCCCTGAAGCTCCATTTTACAAGTCGCTTTTTTGGGAGCCGGCCGCAAAAGCGCAGGATGGCTTCAGGCCCTGTTCTGGTTCCGGGGGGCAGGCTGAGCCTGTGGTTAATTCTTCTTCCTGATGGGAAAATAGAGTGACCTGTGCCTGTCCCAACACCAAGAGCTAGTCTCTCATTGGTTCCCGGTCTTCCCGTTCATCCTCAGGACAAATTGCAACCTGTACGGAACAGGAGGTTAAAGGTGCTGATGCTCCAAGTAGGGAGATTGCTAGTAAAGTGGCTGGAATGGCGAACCCGAGCACAAGGAGATGAGAAATGAGGTGCGCTTTAGAAACCTTTCCCCATTACACGGTGTACCATCTTCTGGGTTTCTCATGCATGTTTTCGATGTAGGAAGATGCCCTTGAACCTGGAGATTTGGGACCCATGCGATGGGTAGCACGCAGTATTACTTTAAAGGGTCTGCGTTTGCTCACCCAACCTCACCAAACCTCTCAGCCCCAAGAGTGTCCACCCTTATGTCTCATCCAGCTGTGGGTCTAGATATGGTCAATCCAGGTTGCATCACAGCCCCTGAACGAATTGTGTAAGAATTTCTCTCTCTTTCCCTGTCTTTGTTTCATGGGTTTTTAAAAGTAATTTATTTTTATAATGGGGTTTAGCTGCTTTTCACGGCTGTGTTTAGGCCGCTTTACACCCACTTGACACACTAACAGAGAGATATCAATACATAGGTTTTTAGATTATTACTAGTCAGATATATTCTTGTGCGGTGAATCGGGCGTGTTGAGTCCAGCTCTCTGAGCAAGGAGTAGGTCTTGTCTATTACATATTGGGTTTATGGAACGGTATCTGAGCTAATTTGAAACTCTTGTTTTATGTATCACCCCAGCTCACCTTTCCCGTTAAGCAGCCATAGTGTGTTTTCTGCATGTGTGACTCTGTTCTGTTTTGTAATTCAGTTCAAGTGTAACGGTTTTTACATTCTGTCTATAAGTGACACCTTATGAGAAGTGTCCTTTTCTGTGTGACTTATTTCACTTAGAATCGTCTTACCTAAATCCACTCATCATGCTGCTACTAGCCTTATGACATTGATTTCACGGCTGAGTGATATTCCATTGTACATAAGGACCACAACTTTTTTATCCATTTTTCGCTTTCCTGGGATATTTAAGGTGGAAGGAAGTGGAGGTCCTTGTCAACAGAGCAGCCCTAACCTTTGGGGTGCTTGTGTCTTGCTGATTTTCAATTTTCCCACTTTATCCCCCCATGCGTGGAAGTGCCCTATGCTCTCTAAGCTGTGTTTTTTAGATGTTTCAGGACACACCGTACACTTCTCCAGAGTGGCTGTTGGCAATTTACATCCCACCCATCAGTGTAGCAAGGCTCCCATTTCTCCATGGCCTGTCCTGCATTTCTGGTTTTGACACTTTTTTCAGCATGGCCCTTTTGACCGATGGGAAGCGAGACTTCTTTGTAGCGCTGATTTGCCTTTCCAGGTGCTTGGTTGGCCAAAAAGGGCGTATGCGTTTTTTCCTGAATATATTCAGGAAAAAACGCATACGCCCTTTTTGGCCAAGGGCATCATTGTCAACGTTTTGCCGCTTTTCATGTGCTTTAAAGGCGATTCGAATCTACCTCCTGAAATCTGTTTCCTGCAATTCTGCCTTGATTTCAAATCCTCTTCTTTGCCTTCCCTCAATATATTTGTGGACGAGAGTTATCATTTATAACTCTGCAGGTTTGTGAATTGCAGTGCCCTGAAGCTCCATTTTACAAGTCGCATTTTTGGGAGCCGGCCGCAAAAGCGCAGGATGGCTTCAGGCCCTGTTCTGGTTCCGGGGGGCAGGCTGAGCCTGTGGTTAATTCTTCTTCCTGATGGGAAAATAGAGTGACCTGTGCCTGTCCCAACACCAAGAGCTAGTCTCTCATTGGTTCCCGGTCTTCCCGTTCATCCTCAGGACAAATTGCAACCTGTACGGAACAGGAGGTTAAAGGTGCTGATGCTCCAAGTAGGGAGATTGCTAGTAAAGTGGCTGGAATGGCGAACCCGAGCACAAGGAGATGAGAAATGAGGTGCGTTTTAGAAACCTTTCCCCATCACACGGTGTACCATCTTCTGGGTTTCTCATGCATGTTTTCGATGTAGGAAGATGCCCTTGAACCTGGAGATTTGGGACCCATGCGATGGGTAGCACGCAGTATTACTTTAAAGGGTCTGCGTTTGCTCACCCAACCTCACCAAACCTCTCAGCCCCAAGAGTGTCCACCCTTATGTCTCATCCAGCTGTGGGTCTAGATATGGTCAATCCAGGTTGCATCACAGCCCCTGAACGAATTGTGTAAGAATTTCTCTCTCTTTCCCTGTCTTTGTTTCATGGGTTTTTAAAAGTAATTTACTTTTATAATGGGGTTTAGCTGCTTTTCACGGCTGTGTTTAGGCCGCTTTACACCCACTTGACACACTAACAGAGAGATATCAATACATAGGTTTTTAGATTATTACTAGTCAGATATATTCTTGTGCGGTGAATCGGGCGTGTTGAGTCCAGCTCTCTGAGCAAGGAGTAGGTCTTGTCTATTACATATTGGGTTTATGGAACGGTATCTGAGCTAATTTGAAACTCTTGTTTTATGTATCACCCCACCTCACCTTTCCCGTTAAGCAGCCATAGTGTGTTTTCTGCATGTGTGACTCTGTTCTGTTTTGTAATTCAGTTCAAGTGTAACGGTTTTTACATTCCCTCTATAAGTGACACCTTATGAGAAGTGTCCTTTCCTGTGTGACTTATTTCACTTAGAATCGTCTTACCTAAATCCACTCATCATGCTGCTACTAGCCTTATGACATTGATTTCACGGCTGAGTGATATTCCATTGTACATAAGGACCACAAATTTTTTATCCATTTTTCGCTTTCCTGGGATATTTAAGGTGGAAGGAAGTGGAGGTCCTTGTCAACAGAGCAGCCCTAAACTTTGGGGTGCTTGTGTCTTGCTGATTTTCAATTTTCCCACTTTATCCCCCCATGCGTGGAAGTGCCCTATGCTCTCTAAGCTGTGTTTTTTAGATGTTTCAGGACACACCGTACACTTCTCCAGAGTGGCTGTTGGCAATTTACATCCCGCCCATCAGTGTAGCAAGGCTCCCTTTTCTCCATGGCCTGTCCTGCATTTCTGGTTTTGACACTTTTTTCAGCATGGCCCTTTTGACCGATGGGAAGCGAGACTTGTTTGTAGCGCTGATTTGCCTTTGCAGGTGGCTTGGCTGGCCAAAAAGGGCGTATGCGTTTTTTCCTGAATATATTCAGGAAAAAACGCATACGCCCTTTTTGGCCAAGGGCATCATGGTCAACGTTTTGCCGCTTTTCATGTGCTTTAAAGGCGATTCGAATCTACCTCCTGAAATCTGTTTCCTGCAATTCTGCCTTGATTTCAAATCCTCTTCTTTGCCTTCCCTCAATATATTTGTGGACGAGAGTTATCATTTATAACTCTGCAGGTGTGTGAATTGCAGTGCCCTGAAGCTCCATTTTACAAGTCGCTTTTTTGGGAGCCGGCCGCAAAAGCGCAGGATGGCTTCAGGCCCTGTTCTGGTTCCGGGGGGCAGGCTGAGCCTGTGGTTAATTCTTCTTCCTGATGGGAAAATAGAGTGACCTGTGCCTGTCCCAACACCAAGAGCTAGTCTCTCATTGGTTCCCGGTCTTCCCGTTCATCCTCAGGACAAATTGCAACCTGTACGGAACAGGAGGTTAAAGGTGCTGATGCTCCAAGTAGGGAGATTGCTAGTAAAGTGGCTGGAATGGCGAACCCGAGCACAAGGAGATGAGAAATGAGGTGCGCTTTAGAAACCTTTCCCCATTACACGGTGTACCATCTTCTGGGTTTCTCATGCATGTTTTCGATGTAGGAAGATGCCCTTGAACCTGGAGATTTGGGACCCATGCGATGGGTAGCACGCAGTATTACTTTAAAGGGTCTGCGTTTGCTCACCCAACCTCACCAAACCTCTCAGCCCCAAGAGTGTCCACCCTTATGTCTCATCCAGCTGTGGGTCTAGATATGGTCAATCCAGGTTGCATCACAGCCCCTGAACGAATTGTGTAAGAATTTCTCTCTCTTTCCCTGTCTTTGTTTCATGGGTTTTTAAAAGTAATTTATTTTTATAATGGGGTTTAGCTGCTTTTCACGGCTGTGTTTAGGCCGCTTTACACCCACTTGACACACTAACAGAGAGATATCAATACATAGGTTTTTAGATTATTACTAGTCAGATATATTCTTGTGCGGTGAATTGGGCGTGTTGAGTCCAGCTCTCTGAGCAAGGAGTAGGTCTTGTCTATTACATATTGGGTTTATGGAACGGTATCTGAGCTAATTTGAAACTCTTGTTTTATGTATCACCCCAGCTCACCTTTCCCGTTAAGCAGCCATAGTGTGTTTTCTGCATGTGTGACTCTGTTCTGTTTTGTAATTCAGTTCAAGTGTAACGGTTTTTACATTCTGTCTATAAGTGACACCTTATGAGAAGTGTCCTTTTCTGTGTGACTTATTTCACTTAGAATCGTCTTACCTAAATCCACTCATCATGCTGCTACTAGCCTTATGACATTGATTTCACGGCTGAGTGATATTCCATTGTACATAAGGACCACAACTTTTTTATCCATTTTTCGCTTTCCTGGGATATTTAAGGTGGAAGGAAGTGGAGGTCCTTGTCAACAGAGCAGCCCTAAACTTTGGGGTGCTTGTGTCTTGCTGATTTTCAATTTTCCCACTTTATCCCCCCATGCGTGGAAGTGCCCTATGCTCTCTAAGCTGTGTTTTTTAGATGTTTCAGGACACACCGTACACTTCTCCAGAGTGGCTGTTGGCAATTTACATCCCGCCCATCAGTGTAGCAAGGCTCCCATTTCTCCATGGCCTGTCCTGCATTTCTGGTTTTGACACTTTTTTCAGCATGGCCCTTTGGACCGATGGGAAGCGAGACTTCTTTGTCGCGCTGATTTGCCTTTCCAGGTTGCTTGGTTGGCCAAAAAGGGCGTATGCGTTTTTTCCTGAATATATTCAGGAAAAAACGCATACGCCCTTTTTGGCCAAGGGCATCATTGTCAACGTTTTGCCGCTTTTCATGTGCTTTAAAGGCGATTCGAATCTACCTCCTGAAATCTGTTTCCTGTAATTCTGCCTTGATTTCAAATCCTCTTCTTTGCCTTCCCTCAATATATTTGTGGACGAGAGTTATCATTTATAACTCTGCAGGTTTGTGAATTGCAGTGCCCTGAAGCTCCATTTTACAAGTCGCCTTTTTGGGAGCCGGCCGCAAAAGCGCAGGATGGCTTCAGGCCCTGTTCTGGTTCTGGGGGGCAGGCGGAGCCTGTGGTTATTTCTTCTTCCTGATGGGAAAATAGAGTGACCTGTGCCTGTCCCAACACCAAGAGCTAGTCTCTCATTGGTTCCCCGTCTTCCCGTTCATCCTCAGGACAAATTGCAACCTGTACGGAACAGGAGGTTAAAGGTGCTGATGCTCCAAGTAGGGAGATTGCTAGTAAAGTGGCTGGAATGGCGAACCCGAGCACAAGGAGATGAGAAATGAGGTGCGTTTTAGAAACCTTTCCCCATCACACGGTGTACCATCTTCTGGGTTTCTCATGCATGTTTTCGATGTAGGAAGATGCCCTTGAACCTGGAGATTTGGGACCCATGCGATGGGTAGCACGCAGTATTACTTTAAAGGGTCTGCGTTTGCTCACCCAACCTCACCAAACCTCTCAGCCCCAAGAGTGTCCACCCTTATGTCTCATCCAGCTGTGGGTCTAGATATGGTCAATCCAGGATGCATCACAGCCCCTGAACGAATTGTGTAAGAATTTCTCTCTCTTTCCCTGTCTTTGTTTCATGGGTTTTTAAAAGTAATTTATTTTTATAATGGGGTTTAGCTGCTTTTCACGGCTGTGTTTATGCTGCTTTACACCCACTTGACACACTAACAGAGAGATATCAATACATAGGTTTTAAGATTATTACTAGTCAGATATATTCTTGTGCGGTGAATCGGGCGTGTTGAGTCCAGTTCTCTGAGCAAGGAGTAGGTCTTGTCTATTACATATTGGGTTTATGGAACGGTATCTGAGCTAATTTGAAACTCTTGTTTTATGTATCACCCCCCCTCACGTTTCCCGTTAAGCAGCCATAGTGTGTTTTCTGCATGTGTGACTCTGTTCTGTTTTGTAATTCAGTTCAAGTGTAACGGTTTTTACATTCCCTCTATAAGTGACACCTTATGAGAAGTGTCCTTTTCTGTGTGACTTATTTCACTTAGAATCGTCTTACCTAAATCCACTCATCATGCTGCTACTAGCCTTATGACATTGATTTCATGGCTGAGTGATATTCCATTGTACATAAGGACCACAACTTTTTTTCCATTTTTCGCTTTCCTGGGATATTTAAGGTGGAAGGAAGTGGAGGTCCTTGTCAACAGAGCAGCCCTAAACTTTGGGGTGCTTGTGTCTTGCTGATTTTCAATTTTCCCACTTTATCCCCCCATGCGTGGAAGTGCCCTATGCTCTCTAAGCTGTGTTTTTTAGATGTTTCAGGACACACTGTACACTTCTCCAGAGTGGCTGTTGGCAATTTACATCCCGCCCATCAGTGTAGCAAGGCTCCCATTTCCCCATGGCCTGTCCTGCATTTCTGGTTTTGACACTTTTTTCAGCATGGCCCTTTGGACCGATGGGAAGCGAGACTTGTTTGTAGCGCTGATTTGCCTTTCCAGGTTGCTTGGTTGGCCAAAAAGGGCGTATGCGTTTTTTCCTGAATATATTCAGGAAAAAACGCATACGCCCTTTTTGGCCAAGGGCATCATGGTCAACGTTTTGCCGCTTTTCATGTGCTTTAAAGGCGATTCGAATCTACCTCCTGAAATCTGTTTCCTGCAATTCTGCCTTGATTTCAAATCCTCTTCTTTGCCTTCCCTCAATATATTTGTGGACGAGAGTTATCATTTATAACTCTGCAGGTGTGTGAATTGCAGTGCCCTGAAGCTGCATTTTACAAGTCGCTTTTTTGGGAGCCGGCCGCAAAAGCGCAGGATGGCTTCAGGCCCTGTTCTGGTTCCGGGGGGCAGGCTGAGCCTGTGGTTAATTCTTCTTCCTGATGGGAAAATAGAGTGACCTGTGCCTGTCCCAACACCAAGAGCTAGTCTCTCATTGGTTCCCGGTCTTCCCGTTCATCCTCAGGACAAATTGCAACCTGTACGGAACAGGAGGTTAAAGGTGCTGATGCTCCAAGTAGGGAGATTGCTAGTAAAGTGGCTGGAATGGCGAACCCGAGCACAAGGAGATGAGAAATGAGGTGCGCTTTAGAAACCTTTCCCCATTACACGGTGTACCATCTTCTGGGTTTCTCATGCATGTTTTCGATGTAGGAAGATGCCCTTGAACCTGGAGATTTGGGACCCATGCGATGGGTAGCACGCAGTATTACTTTAAAGGGTCTGCGTTTGCTCACCCAACCTCACCAAACCTCTCAGCCCCAAGAGTGTCCACCCTTATGTCTCATCCAGCTGTGGGTCTAGATATGGTCAATCCAGGTTGCATCACAGCCCCTGAACGAATTGTGTAAGAATTTCTCTCTCTTTCCCTGTCTTTGTTTCATGGGTTTTTAAAAGTAATTTATTTTTATAATGGGGTTTAGCTGCTTTTCACGGCTGTGTTTAGGCCGCTTTACACCCACTTGACACACTAACAGAGAGATATCAATACATAGGTTTTAAGATTATTACTAGTCAGATATATTCTTGTGCGGTGAATCGGGCGTGTTGAGTCCAGTTCTCTGAGCAAGGAGTAGGTCTTGTCTATTACATATTGGGTTTATGGAACGGTATCTGAGCTAATTTGAAACTCTTGTTTTATGTATCACCCCACCTCACCTTTCCCGTTAAGCAGCCATAGTGTGTTTTCTGCATGTGTGACTCTGTTCTGTTTTGTAATTCAGTTCAAGTGTAACGGTTTTTACATTCCCTCTATAAGTGACACCTTATGAGAAGTGTCCTTATCTGTGTGACTTATTTCACTTAGAATCGTCTTACCTAAATCCACTCATCATGCTGCTACTAGCCTTATGACATTGATTTCATGGCTGAGTGATATTCCATTGTACATAAGGACCACAACTTTTTTATCCATTTTTCGCTTTCCTGGGATATTTAAGGTGGAAGGAAGTGGAGGTCCTTGTCAACAGAGCAGCCCTAAACTTTGGGGTGCTTGTGTCTTGCTGATTTTCAATTTTCCCACTTTATCCCCCCATGCGTGGAAGTGCCCTATGCTCTCTAAGCTGTGTTTTTTAGATGTTTCAGGACACACCGTACACTTCTCCAGAGTGGCTGTTGGCAATTTACATCCCGCCCATCAGTGTAGCAAGGCTCCCATTTCTCCATGGCCTGTCCTGCATTTCTGGTTTTGACACTTTTTTCAGCATGGCCCTTTTGACTGATGGGAAGCGAGACTTCTTTGTAGCGCTGATTTGCCTTTCCAGGTTGCTTGGTTGGCCAAAAAGGGCGTGTGCGTTTTTTCCTGAATATATTCAGGAAAAAACGCATACGCCCTTTTTGGCCAAGGGCATCATTGTCAACGTTTTGCCGCTTTTCATGTGCTTTAAAGGCGATTCGAATCTACCTCCTGAAATCTGTTTCCTGCAATTCTGCCTTGATTTCAAATCCTCTTCTTTGCCTTCCCTCAATATATTTGTGGACGAGAGTTATCATTTATAACTCTGCAGGTTTGTGAATTGCAGTGCCCTGAAGCTCCATTTTACAAGTCGCATTTTTGGGAGCCGGCCGCAAAAGCGCAGGATGGCTTCAGGCCCTGTTCTGGTTCCGGGGGGCAGGCTGAGCCTGTGGTTAATTCTTCTTCCTGATGGGAAAATAGAGTGACCTGTGCCTGTCCCAACACCAAGAGCTAGTCTCTCATTGGTTCCCGGTCTTCCCGTTCATCCTCAGGACAAATTGCAACCTGTACGGAACAGGAGGTTAAAGGTGCTGATGCTCCAAGTAGGGAGATTGCTAGTAAAGTGGCTGGAATGGCGAACCCGAGCACAAGGAGATGAGAAATGAGGTGCGCTTTAGAAACCTTTCCCCATTACACGGTGTACCATCTTCTGGGTTTCTCATGCATGTTTTCGATGTAGGAAGATGCCCTTGAACCTGGAGATTTGGGACCCATGCGATGGGTAGCACGCAGTATTACTTTAAAGGGTCTGCGTTTGCTCACCCAACCTCACCAAACCTCTCAGCCCCAAGAGTGTCCACCCTTATGTCTCATCCAGCTGTGGGTCTAGATATGGTCAATCCAGGTTGCATCACAGCCCCTGAACGAATTGTGTAAGAATTTCTCTCTCTTTCCCTGTCTTTGTTTCATGGGTTTTTAAAAGTAATTTATTTTTATAATGGGGTTTAGCTGCTTTTCACGGCTGTGTTTAGGCCGCTTTACACCCACTTGACACACTAACAGAGAGATATCAATACATAGGTTTTAAGATTATTACTAGTCAGATATATTCTTGTGCGGTGAATCGGGCGTGTTGAGTCCAGTTCTCTGAGCAAGGAGTAGGTCTTGTCTATTACATATTGGGTTTATGGAACGGTATCTGAGCTAATTTGAAACTCTTGTTTTATGTATCACCCCACCTCACCTTTCCCGTTAAGCAGCCATAGTGTGTTTTCTGCATGTGTGACTCTGTTCTGTTTTGTAATTCAGTTCAAGTGTAACGGTTTTTACATTCCCTCTATAAGTGACACCTTATGAGAAGTGTCCTTATCTGTGTGACTTATTTCACTTAGAATCGTCTTACCTAAATCCACTCATCATGCTGCTACTAGCCTTATGACATTGATTTCATGGCTGAGTGATATTCCATTGTACATAAGGACCACAACTTTTTTATCCATTTTTCGCTTTCCTGGGATATTTAAGGTGGAAGGAAGTGGAGGTCCTTGTCAACAGAGCAGCCCTAAACTTTGGGGTGCTTGTGTCTTGCTGATTTTCAATTTTCCCACTTTATCCCCCCATGCGTGGAAGTGCCCTATGCTCTCTAAGCTGTGTTTTTTAGATGTTTCAGGACACACCGTACACTTCTCCAGAGTGGCTGTTGGCAATTTACATCCCGCCCATCAGTGTAGCAAGGCTCCCTTTTCTCCATGGCCTGTCCTGCATTTCTGGTTTTGACACTTTTTTCAGCATGGCCCTTTTGACCGATGGGAAGCGAGACTTGTTTGTAGCGCTGATTTGCCTTTGCAGGTTGCTTGGTTGGCCAAATGGGCGTATGCGTTTTTTCCTGAATATATTCAGGAAAAAACGCATACGCCCTTTTTGGCCAAGGGCATCATGGTCAAAGTTTTGCCGCTTTTCGTGTGCTTTAAAGGTGATTCGAATCTACCTCCTGAAATCTGTTTCCTGCAATTCTGCCTTGATTTCAAATCCTCTTCTTTGCCTTCCCTCAATATATTTGTGGACGAGAGTTATCATTTATAACTCTGCAGGTGTGTGAATTGCAGTGCCCTGAAGCTCCATTTTACAAGTCGCTTTTTTGGGAGCCGGCCGCAAAAGCGCAGGATGGCTTCAGGCCCTGTTCTGGTTCCGGGGGGCAGGCTGAGCCTGTGGTTAATTCTTCTTCCTGATGGGAAAATAGAGTGACCTGTGCCTGTCCCAACACCAAGAGCTAGTCTCTCATTGGTTCCCCGTCTTCCCGTTCATCCTCAGGACAAATTGCAACCTGTACGGAACAGGAGGTTAAAGGTGCTGATGCTCCAAGTAGGGAGATTGCTAGTAAAGTGGCTGGAATGGCGAACCCGAGCACAAGGAGATGAGAAATGAGGTGCGTTTTAGAAACCTTTCCCCATCACACGGTGTACCATCTTCTGGGTTTCTCATGCATGTTTTCGATGTAGGAAGATGCCCTTGAACCTGGAGATTTGGGACCCATGCGATGGGTAGCACGCAGTATTACTTTAAAGGGTCTGCGTTTGCTCACCCAACCTCACCAAACCTCTCAGCCCCAAGAGTGTCCACCCTTATGTCTCATCCAGCTGTGGGTCTAGATATGGTCAATCCAGGTTGCATCACAGCCCCTGAACGAATTGTGTAAGAATTTCTCTCTCTTTCCCTGTCTTTGTTTCATGGGTTTTTAAAAGTAATTTATTTTTATAATGGGGTTTAGCTGCTTTTCACGGCTGTGTTTATGCCGCTTTACACCCACTTGACACACTAACAGAGAGATATCAATACATAGGTTTTAAGATTATTACTAGTCAGATATATTCTTGTGCGGTGAATCGGGCGTGTTGAGTCCAGTTCTCTGAGCAAGGAGTAGGTCTTGTCTATTACATATTGGGTTTATGGAACGGTATCTGAGCTAATTTGAAACTCTTGTTTTATGTATCACCCCACCTCACCTTTCCCGTTAAGCAGCCATAGTGTGTTTTCTGCATGTGTGACTCTGTTCTGTTTTGTAATTCAGTTCAAGTGTAACGGTTTTTACATTCCCTCTATAAGTGACACCTTATGAGAAGTGTCCTTATCTGTGTGACTTATTTCACTTAGAATCGTCTTACCTAAATCCACTCATCATGCTGCTACTAGCCTTATGACATTGATTTCATGGCTGAGTGATATTCCATTGTACATAAGGACCACAACTTTTTTATCCATTTTTCGCTTTCCTGGGATATTTAAGGTGGAAGGAAGTGGAGGTCCTTGTCAACAGAGCAGCCCTAACCTTTGGGATGCTTGTGTCTTGCTGATTTTCAATTTTCCCACTTTATCCCCCCATGCGTGGAAGTGCCCTATGCTCTCTAAGCTGTGTTTTTTAGATGTTTCAGGACACACCGTACACTTCTCCAGAGTGGCTGTTGGCAATTTACATCCCGCCCATCAGTGTAGCAAGGCTCCCATTTCTCCATGGCCTGTCCTGCATTTCTGGTTTTGACACTTTTTTCAGCATGGCCCTTTTGACCGATGGGAAGCGAGACTTCTTTGTAGCGCTGATTTGCCTTTCCAGGTTGCTTGGTTGGCCAAAAAGGGCGTATGCGTTTTTTCCTGAATATATTCAGGAAAAAACGCATACGCCCTTTTTGGCCAAGGGCATCATGGTCAACGTTTTGCCGCTTTTCATGTGCTTTAAAGGCGATTCGAATCTACCTCCTGAAATCTGTTTCCTGCAATTCTGCCTTGATTTCAAATCCTCTTCTTTGCCTTCCCTCAATATATTTGTGGACGAGAGTTATCATTTATAACTCTGCAGGTGTGTGAATTGCAGTGCCCTGAAGCTGCATTTTACAAGTCGCTTTTTTGGGAGCCGGCCGCAAAAGCGCAGGATGGCTTCAGGCCCTGTTCTGGTTCCGGGGGGCAGGCTGAGCCTGTGGTTAATTCTTCTTCCTGATGGGAAAATAGAGTGACCTGTGCCTGTCCCAACACCAAGAGCTAGTCTCTCATTGGTTCCCGGTCTTCCCGTTCATCCTCAGGACAAATTGCAACCTGTACGGAACAGGAGGTTAAAGGTGCTGATGCTCCAAGTAGGGAGATTGCTAGTAAAGTGGCTGGAATGGCGAACCCGAGCACAAGGAGATGAGAAATGAGGTGCGCTTTAGAAACCTTTCCCCATTACACGGTGTACCATCTTCTGGGTTTCTCATGCATGTTTTCGATGTAGGAAGATGCCCTTGAACCTGGAGATTTGGGACCCATGCGATGGGTAGCACGCAGTATTACTTTAAAGGGTCTGCGTTTGCTCACCCAACCTCACCAAACCTCTCAGCCCCAAGAGTGTCCACCCTTATGTCTCATCCAGCTGTGGGTCTAGATATGGTCAATCCAGGTTGCATCACAGCCCCTGAACGAATTGTGTAAGAATTTCTCTCTCTTTCCCTGTCTTTGTTTCATGGGTTTTTAAAAGTAATTTATTTTTATAATGGGGTTTAGCTGCTTTTCACGGCTGTGTTTAGGCCGCTTTACACCCACTTGACACACTAACAGAGAGATATCAATACATAGGTTTTAAGATTATTACTAGTCAGATATATTCTTGTGCGGTGAATCGGGCGTGTTGAGTCCAGTTCTCTGAGCAAGGAGTAGGTCTTGTCTATTACATATTGGGTTTATGGAACGGTATCTGAGCTAATTTGAAACTCTTGTTTTATGTATCACCCCACCTCACCTTTCCCGTTAAGCAGCCATAGTGTGTTTTCTGCATGTGTGACTCTGTTCTGTTTTGTAATTCAGTTCAAGTGTAACGGTTTTTACATTCCCTCTATAAGTGACACCTTATGAGAAGTGTCCTTATCTGTGTGACTTATTTCACTTAGAATCGTCTTACCTAAATCCACTCATCATGCTGCTACTAGCCTTATGACATTGATTTCATGGCTGAGTGATATTCCATTGTACATAAGGACCACAACTTTTTTATCCATTTTTCGCTTTCCTGGGATATTTAAGGTGGAAGGAAGTGGAGGTCCTTGTCAACAGAGCAGCCCTAAACTTTGGGGTGCTTGTGTCTTGCTGATTTTCAATTTTCCCACTTTATCCCCCCATGCGTGGAAGTGCCCTATGCTCTCTAAGCTGTGTTTTTTAGATGTTTCAGGACACACCGTACACTTCTCCAGAGTGGCTGTTGGCAATTTACATCCCGCCCATCAGTGTAGCAAGGCTCCCATTTCTCCATGGCCTGTCCTGCATTTCTGGTTTTGACACTTTTTTCAGCATGGCCCTTTTGACTGATGGGAAGCGAGACTTCTTTGTAGCGCTGATTTGCCTTTCCAGGTTGCTTGGTTGGCCAAAAAGGGCGTGTGCGTTTTTTCCTGAATATATTCAGGAAAAAACGCATACGCCCTTTTTGGCCAAGGGCATCATTGTCAACGTTTTGCCGCTTTTCATGTGCTTTAAAGGCGATTCGAATCTACCTCCTGAAATCTGTTTCCTGCAATTCTGCCTTGATTTCAAATCCTCTTCTTTGCCTTCCCTCAATATATTTGTGGACGAGAGTTATCATTTATAACTCTGCAGGTTTGTGAATTGCAGTGCCCTGAAGCTCCATTTTACAAGTCGCATTTTTGGGAGCCGGCCGCAAAAGCGCAGGATGGCTTCAGGCCCTGTTCTGGTTCCGGGGGGCAGGCTGAGCCTGTGGTTAATTCTTCTTCCTGATGGGAAAATAGAGTGACCTGTGCCTGTCCCAACACCAAGAGCTAGTCTCTCATTGGTTCCCGGTCTTCCCGTTCATCCTCAGGACAAATTGCAACCTGTACGGAACAGGAGGTTAAAGGTGCTGATGCTCCAAGTAGGGAGATTGCTAGTAAAGTGGCTGGAATGGCGAACCCGAGCACAAGGAGATGAGAAATGAGGTGCGCTTTAGAAACCTTTCCCCATTACACGGTGTACCATCTTCTGGGTTTCTCATGCATGTTTTCGATGTAGGAAGATGCCCTTGAACCTGGAGATTTGGGACCCATGCGATGGGTAGCACGCAGTATTACTTTAAAGGGTCTGCGTTTGCTCACCCAACCTCACCAAACCTCTCAGCCCCAAGAGTGTCCACCCTTATGTCTCATCCAGCTGTGGGTCTAGATATGGTCAATCCAGGTTGCATCACAGCCCCTGAACGAATTGTGTAAGAATTTCTCTCTCTTTCCCTGTCTTTGTTTCATGGGTTTTTAAAAGTAATTTATTTTTATAATGGGGTTTAGCTGCTTTTCACGGCTGTGTTTAGGCCGCTTTACACCCACTTGACACACTAACAGAGAGATATCAATACATAGGTTTTAAGATTATTACTAGTCAGATATATTCTTGTGCGGTGAATCGGGCGTGTTGAGTCCAGTTCTCTGAGCAAGGAGTAGGTCTTGTCTATTACATATTGGGTTTATGGAACGGTATCTGAGCTAATTTGAAACTCTTGTTTTATGTATCACCCCACCTCACCTTTCCCGTTAAGCAGCCATAGTGTGTTTTCTGCATGTGTGACTCTGTTCTGTTTTGTAATTCAGTTCAAGTGTAACGGTTTTTACATTCCCTCTATAAGTGACACCTTATGAGAAGTGTCCTTATCTGTGTGACTTATTTCACTTAGAATCGTCTTACCTAAATCCACTCATCATGCTGCTACTAGCCTTATGACATTGATTTCATGGCTGAGTGATATTCCATTGTACATAAGGACCACAACTTTTTTATCCATTTTTCGCTTTCCTGGGATATTTAAGGTGGAAGGAAGTGGAGGTCCTTGTCAACAGAGCAGCCCTAAACTTTGGGGTGCTTGTGTCTTGCTGATTTTCAATTTTCCCACTTTATCCCCCCATGCGTGGAAGTGCCCTATGCTCTCTAAGCTGTGTTTTTTAGATGTTTCAGGACACACCGTACACTTCTCCAGAGTGGCTGTTGGCAATTTACATCCCGCCCATCAGTGTAGCAAGGCTCCCTTTTCTCCATGGCCTGTCCTGCATTTCTGGTTTTGACACTTTTTTCAGCATGGCCCTTTTGACCGATGGGAAGCGAGACTTGTTTGTAGCGCTGATTTGCCTTTGCAGGTTGCTTGGTTGGCCAAATGGGCGTATGCGTTTTTTCCTGAATATATTCAGGAAAAAACGCATACGCCCTTTTTGGCCAAGGGCATCATGGTCAAAGTTTTGCCGCTTTTCGTGTGCTTTAAAGGTGATTCGAATCTACCTCCTGAAATCTGTTTCCTGCAATTCTGCCTTGATTTCAAATCCTCTTCTTTGCCTTCCCTCAATATATTTGTGGACGAGAGTTATCATTTATAACTCTGCAGGTGTGTGAATTGCAGTGCCCTGAAGCTCCATTTTACAAGTCGCTTTTTTGGGAGCCGGCCGCAAAAGCGCAGGATGGCTTCAGGCCCTGTTCTGGTTCCGGGGGGCAGGCTGAGCCTGTGGTTAATTCTTCTTCCTGATGGGAAAATAGAGTGACCTGTGCCTGTCCCAACACCAAGAGCTAGTCTCTCATTGGTTCCCCGTCTTCCCGTTCATCCTCAGGACAAATTGCAACCTGTACGGAACAGGAGGTTAAAGGTGCTGATGCTCCAAGTAGGGAGATTGCTAGTAAAGTGGCTGGAATGGCGAACCCGAGCACAAGGAGATGAGAAATGAGGTGCGTTTTAGAAACCTTTCCCCATCACACGGTGTACCATCTTCTGGGTTTCTCATGCATGTTTTCGATGTAGGAAGATGCCCTTGAACCTGGAGATTTGGGACCCATGCGATGGGTAGCACGCAGTATTACTTTAAAGGGTCTGCGTTTGCTCACCCAACCTCACCAAACCTCTCAGCCCCAAGAGTGTCCACCCTTATGTCTCATCCAGCTGTGGGTCTAGATATGGTCAATCCAGGTTGCATCACAGCCCCTGAACGAATTGTGTAAGAATTTCTCTCTCTTTCCCTGTCTTTGTTTCATGGGTTTTTAAAAGTAATTTATTTTTATAATGGGGTTTAGCTGCTTTTCACGGCTGTGTTTATGCCGCTTTACACCCACTTGACACACTAACAGAGAGATATCAATACATAGGTTTTAAGATTATTACTAGTCAGATATATTCTTGTGCGGTGAATCGGGCGTGTTGAGTCCAGTTCTCTGAGCAAGGAGTAGGTCTTGTCTATTACATATTGGGTTTATGGAACGGTATCTGAGCTAATTTGAAACTCTTGTTTTATGTATCACCCCACCTCACCTTTCCCGTTAAGCAGCCATAGTGTGTTTTCTGCATGTGTGACTCTGTTCTGTTTTGTAATTCAGTTCAAGTGTAACGGTTTTTACATTCCCTCTATAAGTGACACCTTATGAGAAGTGTCCTTATCTGTGTGACTTATTTCACTTAGAATCGTCTTACCTAAATCCACTCATCATGCTGCTACTAGCCTTATGACATTGATTTCATGGCTGAGTGATATTCCATTGTACATAAGGACCACAACTTTTTTATCCATTTTTCGCTTTCCTGGGATATTTAAGGTGGAAGGAAGTGGAGGTCCTTGTCAACAGAGCAGCCCTAACCTTTGGGATGCTTGTGTCTTGCTGATTTTCAATTTTCCCACTTTATCCCCCCATGCGTGGAAGTGCCCTATGCTCTCTAAGCTGTGTTTTTTAGATGTTTCAGGACACACCGTACACTTCTCCAGAGTGGCTGTTGGCAATTTACATCCCGCCCATCAGTGTAGCAAGGCTCCCATTTCTCCATGGCCTGTCCTGCATTTCTGGTTTTGACACTTTTTTCAGCATGGCCCTTTTGACCGATGGGAAGCGAGACTTCTTTGTAGCGCTGATTTGCCTTTCCAGGTTGCTTGGTTGGCCAAAAAGGGCGTATGCGTTTTTTCCTGAATATATTCAGGAAAAAACGCATACGCCCTTTTTGGCCAAGGGCATCATTGTCAACGTTTTGCCGCTTTTCATGTGCTTTAAAGGCGATTCGAATCTACCTCCTGAAATCTGTTTCCTGTAATTCTGCCTTGATTTCAAATCCTCTTCTTTGCCTTCCCTCAATATATTTGTGGACGAGAGTTATCATTTATAACTCTGCAGGTTTGTGAATTGCAGTGCCCTGAAGCTCCATTTTACAAGTCGCTTTTTTGGGAGCCGGCCGCAAAAGCGCAGGATGGCTTCAGGCCCTGTTCTGGTTCCGGGGGGCAGGCTGAGCCTGTGGTTAATTCTTCTTCCTGATGGGAAAATAGAGTGACCTGTGCCTGTCCCAACACCAAGAGCTAGTCTCTCATTGGTTCCCGGTCTTCCCGTTCATCCTCAGGACAAATTGCAACCTGTACGGAACAGGAGGTTAAAGGTGCTGATGCTCCAAGTAGGGAGATTGCTAGTAAAGTGGCTGGAATGGCGAACCCGAGCACAAGGAGATGAGAAATGAGGTGCGTTTTAGAAACCTTTCCCCATCACACGGTGTACCATCTTCTGGGTTTCTCATGCATGTTTTCGATGTAGGAAGATGCCCTTGAACCTGGAGATTTGGGACCCATGCGATGGGTAGCACGCAGTATTACTTTAAAGGGTCTGCGTTTGCTCACCCAACCTCACCAAACCTCTCAGCCCCAAGAGTGTCCACCCTTATGTCTCATCCAGCTGTGGGTCTAGATATGGTCAATCCAGGTTGCATCACAGCCCCTGAACGAATTGTGTAAGAATTTCTCTCTCTTTCCCTGTCTTTGTTTCATGGGTTTTTAAAAGTAATTTATTTTTATAATGGGGTTTAGCTGCTTTTCACGGCTGTGTTTAGGCCGCTTTACACCCACTTGACACACTAACAGAGAGATATCAATACATAGGTTTTTAGATTATTACTAGTCAGATATATTCTTGTGCGGTGAATCGGGCGTGTTGAGTCCAGCTCTCTGAGCAAGGAGTAGGTCTTGTCTATTACATATTGGGTTTATGGAACGGTATCTGAGCTAATTTGAAACTCTTGTTTTATGTATCACCCCACCTCACCTTTCCCGTTAAGCAGCCATAGTGTGTTTTCTGCATGTGTGACTCTGTTCTGTTTTGTAATTCAGTTCAAGTGTAACGGTTTTTACATTCCCTCTATAAGTGACACCTTATGAGAAGTGTCCTTTTCTGTGTGACTTATTTCACTTAGAATCGTCTTACCTAAATCCACTCATCATGCTGCTACTAGCCTTATGACATTGATTTCATGGCTGAGTGATATTCCATTGTACATAAGGACCACAACTTTTTTATCCATTTTTCGCTTTCCTGGGATATTTAAGGTGGAAGGAAGTGGAGGTCCTTGTCAACAGAGCAGCCCTAACCTTTGGGATGCTTGTGTCTTGCTGATTTTCAATTTTCCCACTTTATCCCCCCATGCGTGGAAGTGCCCTATGCTCTCTAAGCTGTGTTTTTTAGATGTTTCAGGACACACCGTACACTTCTCCAGAGTGGCTGTTGGCAATTTACATCCCGCCCATCAGTGTAGCAAGGCTCCCATTTCTCCATGGCCTGTCCTGCATTTCTGGTTTTGACACTTTTTTCAGCATGGCCCTTTTGACCGATGGGAAGCGAGACTTCTTTGTAGCGCTGATTTGCCTTTCCAGGTTGCTTGGTTGGCCAAAAAGGGCGTATGCGTTTTTTCCTGAATATATTCAGGAAAAAACGCATACGCCCTTTTTGGCCAAGGGCATCATTGTCAACGTTTTGCCGCTTTTCATGTGCTTTAAAGGCGATTCGAATCTACCTCCTGAAATCTGTTTCCTGTAATTCTGCCTTGATTTCAAATCCTCTTCTTTGCCTTCCCTCAATATATTTGTGGACGAGAGTTATCATTTATAACTCTGCAGGTTTGTGAATTGCAGTGCCCTGAAGCTCCATTTTACAAGTCGCTTTTTTGGGAGCCGGCCGCAAAAGCGCAGGATGGCTTCAGGCCCTGTTCTGGTTCCGGGGGGCAGGCTGAGCCTGTGGTTAATTCTTCTTCCTGATGGGAAAATAGAGTGACCTGTGCCTGTCCCAACACCAAGAGCTAGTCTCTCATTGGTTCCCGGTCTTCCCGTTCATCCTCAGGACAAATTGCAACCTGTACGGAACAGGAGGTTAAAGGTGCTGATGCTCCAAGTAGGGAGATTGCTAGTAAAGTGGCTGGAATGGCGAACCCGAGCACAAGGAGATGAGAAATGAGGTGCGTTTTAGAAACCTTTCCCCATCACACGGTGTACCATCTTCTGGGTTTCTCATGCATGTTTTCGATGTAGGAAGATGCCCTTGAACCTGGAGATTTGGGACCCATGCAATGGGTAGCACGCAGTATTACTTTAAAGGGTCTGCGTTTGCTCACCCAACCTCACCAAACCTCTCAGCCCCAAGAGTGTCCACCCTTATGTCTCATCCAGCTGTGGGTCTAGATATGGTCAATCCAGGTTGCATCACAGCCCCTGAACGAATTGTGTAAGAATTTCTCTCTCTTTCCCTGTCTTTGTTTCATGGGTTTTTAAAAGTAATTTATTTTTATAATGGGGTTTAGCTGCTTTTCACGGCTGTGTTTAGGCCGCTTTACACCCACTTGACACACTAACAGAGAGATATCAATACATAGGTTTTTAGATTATTACTAGTCAGATATATTCTTGTGCGGTGAATCGGGCGTGTTGAGTCCAGTTCTCTGAGCAAGGAGTAGGTCTTGTCTATTACATATTGGGTTTATGGAACGGTATCTGAGCTAATTTGAAACTCTTGTTTTATGTATCACTCCACCTCACCTTTCCCGTTAAGCAGCCATAGTGTGTTTTCTGCATGTGTGACTCTGTTCTGTTTTGTAATTCAGTTCAAGTGTAACGGTTTTTACATTCCCTCTATAAGTGACACCTTATGAGAAGTGTCCTTTTCTGTGTGACTTATTTCACTTAGAATCGTCTTACCTAAATCCACTCATCATGCTGCTACTAGCCTTATGACATTGATTTCATAGCTGAGTGATATTCCATTGTACATAAGGACCACAACTTTTTTATCCATTTTTCGCTTTCCTGGGATATTTTAGGTGGAAGGAAGTGGAGGTCCTTGTCAACAGAGCAGCCCTAAACTTTGGGGTGCTTGTGTCTTGCTGATTTTCAATTTTCCCACTTTATCCCCCCATGCGTGGAAGTGCCCTATGCTCTCTAAGCTGTGTTTTTTAGATGTTTCAGGACACACCGTACACTTCTCCAGAGTGGCTGTTGGCAATTTACATCCCGCCCATCAGTGTAGCAAGGCTCCCATTTCTCCATGGCCTGTCCTGCATTTCTGGTTTTGACACTTTTTTCAGCATGGCCCTTTTGACCGATGGGAAGCGAGACTTCTTTGTAGCGCTGATTTGCCTTTCCAGGTTGCTTGGTTGGCCAAAAAGGGCGTATGCGTTTTTTCCTGAATATATTCAGGAAAAAACGCATACGCCCTTTTTGGCCAAGGGCATCATTGTCAACGTTTTGCCGCTTTTCATGTGCTTTAAAGGCGATTCGAATCTACCTCCTGAAATCTGTTTCCTGCAATTCTGCCTTGATTTCAAATCCTCTTCTTTGCCTTCCCTCAATATATTTGTGGACGAGAGTTATCATTTATAACTCTGCAGGTGTGTGAATTGCAGTGCCCTGAAGCTCCATTTTACAAGTCGCTTTTTTGGGAGCCGGCCGCAAAAGCGCAGGATGGCTTCAGGCCCTGTTCTGGTTCCGGGGGGCAGGCTGAGCCTGTGGTTAATTCTTCTTCCTGATGGGAAAATAGAGTGACCTGTGCCTGTCCCAACACCAAGAGCTAGTCTCTCATTGGTTCCCGGTCTTCCCGTTCATCCTCAGGACAAATTGCAACCTGTACGGAACAGGAGGTTAAAGGTGCTGATGCTCCAAGTAGGGAGATTGCTAGTAAAGTGGCTGGAATGGCGAACCCGAGCACAAGGAGATGAGAAATGAGGTGCGTTTTAGAAACCTTTCCCCATCACACGGTGTACCATCTTCTGGGTTTCTCATGCATGTTTTCGATGTAGGAAGATGCCCTTGAACCTGGAGATTTGGGACCCATGCGATGGGTAGCACGCAGTATTACTTTAAAGGGTCTGCGTTTGCTCACCCAACCTCACCAAACCTCTCAGCCCCAAGAGTGTCCACCCTTATGTCTCATCCAGCTGTGGGTCTAGATATGGTCAATCCAGGTTGCATCACAGCCCCTGAACGAATTGTGTAAGAATTTCTCTCTCCTTCCCTGTCTTTGTTTCATGGGTTTTCAAAAGTAATTTATTTTTATAATGGGGTTTAGCTGCTTTTCACGGCTGTGTTTAGGCCGCTTTACACCCACTTGACACACTAACAGAGAGATATCAATACATAGGTTTTAAGATTATTACTAGTCAGATATATTCTTGTGCGGTGAATCGGGCGTGTTGAGTCCAGTTCTCTGAGCAAGGAGTAGGTCTTGTCTATTACATATTGGGTTTATGGAACGGTATCTGAGCTAATTTGAAACTCTTGTTTTATGTATCACCCCACCTCACCTTTCCCATTAAGCAGCCATAGTGTGTTTTCTGCATGTGTGACTCTGTTCTGTTTTGTAATTCAGTTCAAGTGTAACGGTTTTTACATTCCCTCTATAAGTGACACCTTATGAGAAGTGTCCTTTTCTGTGTGACTTATTTCACTTAGAATCGTCTTACCTAAATCCACTCATCATGCTGCTACTAGCCTTATGACATTGATTTCATGGCTGAGTGATATTCCATTGTACATAAGGACCACAACTTTTTTATCCATTTTTCGCTTTCCTGGGATATTTAAGGTGGAAGGAAGTGGAGGTCCTTGTCAACAGAGCAGCCCTAAACTTTGGGGTGCTTGTGTCTTGCTAATTTTCAATTTTCCCACTTTATCCCCCCATGCGTGGAAGTGCCCTATGCTCTCTAAGCTGTGGTTTTTAGATGTTTCAGGACACACCGTACACTTCTCCAGAGTGGCTGTTGGCAATTTACATCCCACCCATCAGTGTAGCAATGCTCCCATTTCTCCACGGCCTGTCCTGCATTTCTGGTTTTGACACTTTTTTCAGCATGGCCCTTTTGACCGATGGGAAGCGAGACTTCTTTGTAGCGCTGATTTGCCTTTCCAGGTTGCTTGGTTGGCCAAAAAGGGCGTATGCGTTTTTTCCTGAATATATTCAGGAAAAAACGCATACGCCCTTTTTGGCCAAGGGCATCATTGTCAACGTTTTGCAGCTTTTCATGTGCTTTAAAGGCGATTCGAATCTACCTCCTGAAATCTGTTTCCTGCAATTCTGCCTTGATTTCAAATCCTCTTTTTGCCTTCCCTCAATATATTTGTGGACGAGAGTTATCATTTATAACTCTGCAGGTTTGTGAATTGCAGTGCCCTGAAGCTCCATTTTACAAGTCGCTTTTTTGGGAGCCGGCCGCAAAAGCGCAGGATGGCTTCAGGCCCTGTTCTGGTTCCGGGGGGCAGGCTGAGCCTGTGGTTAATTCTTCTTCCTGATGGGAAAATAGAGTGACCTGTGCCTGTCCCAACACCAAGAGCTAGTCTCTCATTGGTTCCCCGTCTTCCCGTTCATCCTGGGGACAAATTGCAACCTGTACGGAACAGGAGGTTAAAGGTGCTGATGCTCCAAGTAGGGAGATTGCTAGTAAAGTGGCTGGAATGGCGAACCCGAGCACAAGGAGAGGAGAAATGAGGTGCTTTTTAGAAACCTTTCCCCATCACACGGTGTACCATCTTCTGGGTTTCTCATGCATGTTTTCGATGTAGGAAGATGCCCTTGAACCTGGAGATTTGGGACCCATGCGATGGGTAGCACGCAGTATTACTTTAAAGGGTCTGCGTTTGCTCACCCAACCTCACCAAACCTCTCAGCCCCAAGAGTGTCCACCCTTATGTCTCATCCAGCTGTGGGTCTAGATATGGTCAATCCAGGTTGCATCACAGCCCCTGAACGAATTGTGTAAGAATTTCTCTCTCTTTCCCTGTCTTTGTTTCATGGGGTTTTAAAAGTAATTTATTTTTATAATGGGGTTTAGCTGCTTTTCACGGCTGTGTTTAGGCCGCTTTACACCCACTTGACACACTAACAGAGAGATATCAATACATAGGTTTTAAGATTATTACTAGTCAGATATATTCTTGTGCGGTGAATCGGGCGTGTTGAGTCCAGTTCTCTGAGCAAGGAGTAGGTCTTGTCTATTACATATTGGGTTTATGGAACGGTATCTGAGCTAATTTGAAACTCTTGTTTTATGTATCACCCCACCTCACCTTTCCCGTTAAGCAGCCATAGTGTGTTTTCTGCATGTGTGACTCTGTTCTGTTTTGTAATTCAGTTCAAGTGTAACGGTTTTTCCATTCCCTCTATAAGTGACACCTTATGAGAAGTGTCCTTTTCTGTGTGACTTATTTCACTTAGAATCGTCTTACCTAAATCCACTCATCATGCTGCTACTAGCCTTATGACATTGATTTCATGGCTGAGTGATATTCCATTGTACATAAGGACCACAACTTTTTTATCCATTTTTCGCTTTCCTGGGATATTTAAGGTGGAAGGAAGTGGAGGTCCTTGTCAACAGAGCAGCCCTAAACTTTGGGGTGCTTGTGTCTTGCTGATTTTCAATTTTCCCACTTTATCCCCCCATGCGTGGAAGTGCCCTATGCTCTCTAAGCTGTGTTTTTTAGATGTTTCAGGACACACCGTACACTTCTCCAGAGTGGCTGTTGGCAATTTACATCCCGCCCATCAGTGTAGCAAGGCTCCCATTTCTCCATGGCCTGTCCTGCATTTCTGGTTTTGACACTTTTTTCAGCATGGCCCTTTTGACCGATGGGAAGCGAGACTTCTTTGTAGCGCTGATTTGCCTTTCCAGGTTGCTTGGTTGGCCAAAAAGGGCGTATGCGTTTTTTCCTGAATATATTCAGGAAAAAACGCATACGCCCTTTTTGGCCAAGGGCATCATTGTCAACGTTTTGCCGCTTTTCATGTGCTTTAAAGGCGATTCGAATCTACCTCCTGAAATCTGTTTCCTGCAATTCTGCCTTGATTTCAAATCCTCTTCTTTGCCTTCCCTCAATATATTTGTGGACGAGAGTTATCATTTATAACTCTGCAGGTTTGTGAATTGCAGTGCCCTGAAGCTCCATTTTACAAGTCGCTTTTTTGGGAGCCGGCCGCAAAAGCGCAGGATGGCTTCAGGCCCTGTTCTGGTTCCGGGGGGAAGGCTGAGCCTGTGGTTAATTCTTCTTCCTGATGGGAAAATAGAGTGACCTGTGCCTGTCCCAACACCAAGAGCTAGTCTCTCATTGGTTCCCCGTCTTCCCGTTCATCCTCAGGACAAATTGCAACCTGTACGGAACAGGAGGTTAAAGGTGCTGATGCTCCAAGTAGGGAGATTGCTAGTAAAGTGGCTGGAATGGCGAACCCGAGCACAAGGAGATGAGAAATGAGGTGCGTTTTAGAAACCTTTCCCCATCACACGGTGTACCATCTTCTGGGTTTCTCATGCATGTTTTCGATGTAGGAAGATGCCCTTGAACCTGGAGATTTGGGACCCATGCGATGGGTAGCACGCAGTATTACTTTAAAGGGTCTGCGTTTGCTCACCCAACCTCACCAAACCTCTCAGCCCCAAGAGTGTCCACCCTTATGTCTCATCCAGCTGTGGGTCTAGATATGGTCAATCCAGGTTGCATCACAGCCCCTGAACGAATTGTGTAAGAATTTCTCTCTCCTTCCCTGTCTTTGTTTCATGGGTTTTCAAAAGTAATTTATTTTTATAATGGGGTTTAGCTGCTTTTCACGGCTGTGTTTAGGCCGCTTTACACCCACTTGACACACTAACAGAGAGATATCAATACATAGGTTTTAAGATTATTACTAGTCAGATATATTCTTGTGCGGTGAATCGGGCGTGTTGAGTCCAGTTCTCTGAGCAAGGAGTAGGTCTTGTCTATTACATATTGGGTTTATGGAACGGTATCTGAGCTAATTTGAAACTCTTGTTTTATGTATCACCCCACCTCACCTTTCCCGTTAAGCAGCCATAGTGTGTTTTCTGCATGTGTGACTCTGTTCTGTTTTGTAATTCAGTTCAAGTGTAACGGTTTTTCCATTCCCTCTATAAGTGACACCTTATGAGAAGTGTCCTTTTCTGTGTGACTTATTTCACTTAGAATCGTCTTACCTAAATCCACTCATCATGCTGCTACTAGCCTTATGACATTGATTTCATGGCTGAGTGATATTCCATTGTACATAAGGACCACAACTTTTTTATCCATTTTTCGCTTTCCTGGGATATTTAAGGTGGAAGGAAGTGGAGGTCCTTGTCAACAGAGCAGCCCTAAACTTTGGGGTGCTTGTGTCTTGCTAATTTTCAATTTTCCCACTTTATCCCCCCATGCGTGGAAGTGCCCTATGCTCTCTAAGCTGTGGTTTTTAGATGTTTCAGGACACACCGTACACTTCTCCAGAGTGGCTGTTGGCAATTTACATCCCACCCATCAGTGTAGCAATGCTCCCATTTCTCCACGGCCTGTCCTGCATTTCTGGTTTTGACACTTTTTTCAGCATGGCCCTTTTGACCGATGGGAAGCGAGACTTCTTTGTAGCGCTGATTTGCCTTTCCAGGTTGCTTGGTTGGCCAAAAAGGGCGTATGCGTTTTTTCCTGAATATATTCAGGAAAAAACGCATACGCCCTTTTTGGCCAAGGGCATCATTGTCAACGTTTTGCCGCTTTTCATGTGCTTTAAAGGCGATTCGAATCTACCTCCTGAAATCTGTTTCCTGCAATTCTGCCTTGATTTCAAATCCTCTTCTTTGCCTTCCCTCAATATATTTGTGGACGAGAGTTATCATTTATAACTCTGCAGGTTTGTGAATTGCAGTGCCCTGAAGCTCCATTTTACAAGTCGCTTTTTTGGGAGCCGGCCGCAAAAGCGCAGGATGGCTTCAGGCCCTGTTCTGGTTCCGGGGGGCAGGCTGAGCCTGTGGTTAATTCTTCTTCCTGATGGGAAAATAGAGTGACCTGTGCCTGTCCCAACACCAAGAGCTAGTCTCTCATTGGTTCCCCGTCTTCCCGTTCATCCTGGGGACAAATTGCAACCTGTACGGAACAGGAGGTTAAAGGTGCTGATGCTCCAAGTAGGGAGATTGCTAGTAAAGTGGCTGGAATGGCGAACCCGAGCACAAGGAGAGGAGAAATGAGGTGCTTTTTAGAAACCTTTCCCCATCACACGGTGTACCATCTTCTGGGTTTCTCATGCATGTTTTCGATGTAGGAAGATGCCCTTGAACCTGGAGATTTGGGACCCATGCGATGGGTAGCACGCAGTATTACTTTAAAGGGTCTGCGTTTGCTCACCCAACCTCACCAAACCTCTCAGCCCCAAGAGTGTCCACCCTTATGTCTCATCCAGCTGTGGGTCTAGATATGGTCAATCCAGGTTGCATCACAGCCCCTGAACGAATTGTGTAAGAATTTCTCTCTCCTTCCCTGTCTTTGTTTCATGGGTTTTCAAAAGTAATTTATTTTTATAATGGGGTTTAGCTGCTTTTCACGGCTGTGTTTAGGCCGCTTTACACCCACTTGACACACTAACAGAGAGATATCAATACATAGGTTTTAAGATTATTACTAGTCAGATATATTCTTGTGCGGTGAATCGGGCGTGTTGAGTCCAGTTCTCTGAGCAAGGAGTAGGTCTTGTCTATTACATATTGGGTTTATGGAACGGTATCTGAGCTAATTTGAAACTCTTGTTTTATGTATCACCTCACCTCACCTTTCCCGTTAAGCAGCCATAGTGTGTTTTCTGCATGTGTGACTCTGTTCTGTTTTGTAATTCAGTTCAAGTGTAACGGTTTTTCCATTCCCTCTATAAGTGACACCTTATGAGAAGTGTCCTTTTCTGTGTGACTTATTTCACTTAGAATCGTCTTACCTAAATCCACTCATCATGCTGCTACTAGCCTTATGACATTGATTTCATGGCTGAGTGATATTCCATTGTACATAAGGACCACAACTTTTTTATCCATTTTTCGCTTTCCTGGGATATTTAAGGTGGAAGGAAGTGGAGGTCCTTGTCAACAGAGCAGCCCTAAACTTTGGGGTGCTTGTGTCTTGCTAATTTTCAATTTTCCCACTTTATCCCCCCATGCGTGGAAGTGCCCTATGCTCTCTAAGCTGTGGTTTTTAGATGTTTCAGGACACACCGTACACTTCTCCAGAGTGGCTGTTGGCAATTTACATCCCACCCATCAGTGTAGCAATGCTCCCATTTCTCCACGGCCTGTCCTGCATTTCTGGTTTTGACACTTTTTTCAGCATGGCCCTTTTGACCGATGGGAAGCGAGACTTCTTTGTAGCGCTGATTTGCCTTTCCAGGTTGCTTGGTTGGCCAAAAAGGGCGTATGCGTTTTTTCCTGAATATATTCAGGAAAAAACGCATACGCCCTTTTTGGCCAAGGGCATCATTGTCAACGTTTTGCCGCTTTTCATGTGCTTTAAAGGCGATTCGAATCTACCTCCTGAAATCTGTTTCCTGCAATTCTGCCTTGATTTCAAATCCTCTTCTTTGCCTTCCCTCAATATATTTGTGGACGAGAGTTATCATTTATAACTCTGCAGGTTTGTGAATTGCAGTGCCCTGAAGCTCCATTTTACAAGTCGCTTTTTTGGGAGCCGGCCGCAAAAGCGCAGGATGGCTTCAGGCCCTGTTCTGGTTCCGGGGGGCAGGCTGAGCCTGTGGTTAATTCTTCTTCCTGATGGGAAAATAGAGTGACCTGTGCTTGTCCCAACACCAAGAGCTAGTCTCTCATTGGTTCCCCGTCTTCCCGTTCATCCTGGGGACAAATTGCAACCTGTACGGAACAGGAGGTTAAAGGTGCTGATGCTCCAAGTAGGGAGATTGCTAGTAAAGTGGCTGGAATGGCGAACCCGAGCACAAGGAGAGGAGAAATGAGGTGCTTTTTAGAAACCTTTCCCCATCACACGGTGTACCATCTTCTGGGTTTCTCATGCATGTTTTCGATGTAGGAAGATGCCCTTGAACCTGGAGATTTGGGACCCATGCGATGGGTAGCACGCAGTATTACTTTAAAGGGTCTGCGTTTGCTCACCCAACCTCACCAAACCTCTCAGCCCCAAGAGTGTCCACCCTTATGTCTCATCCAGCTGTGGGTCTAGATATGGTCAATCCAGGTTGCATCACAGCCCCTGAACGAATTGTGTAAGAATTTCTCTCTCCTTCCCTGTCTTTGTTTCATGGGTTTTCAAAAGTAATTTATTTTTATAATGGGGTTTAGCTGCTTTTCACGGCTGTGTTTAGGCCGCTTTACACCCACTTGACACACTAACAGAGAGATATCAATACATAGGTTTTAAGATTATTACTAGTCAGATATATTCTTGTGCGGTGAATCGGGCGTGTTGAGTCCAGTTCTCTGAGCAAGGAGTAGGTCTTGTCTATTACATATTGGGTTTATGGAACGGTATCTGAGCTAATTTGAAACTCTTGTTTTATGTATCACCTCACCTCACCTTTCCCGTTAAGCAGCCATAGTGTGTTTTCTGCATGTGTGACTCTGTTCTGTTTTGTAATTCAGTTCAAGTGTAACGGTTTTTCCATTCCCTCTATAAGTGACACCTTATGAGAAGTGTCCTTTTCTGTGTGACTTATTTCACTTAGAATCGTCTTACCTAAATCCACTCATCATGCTGCTACTAGCCTTATGACATTGATTTCATGGCTGAGTGATATTCCATTGTACATAAGGACCACAACTTTTTTATCCATTTTTCGCTTTCCTGGGATATTTAAGGTGGAAGGAAGTGGAGGTCC
Organism: Balaenoptera physalus; assembly: GCF_965194825.1. NCBI lineage: Eukaryota > Metazoa > Chordata > Mammalia > Artiodactyla > Balaenopteridae > Balaenoptera > Balaenoptera physalus. The sequence goes on from NW_028125553.1 coordinate 102,023, forward strand.
TTGTCAACAGAGCAGCCCTAAACTTTGGGGTGCTTGTGTCTTGCTAATTTTCAATTTTCCCACTTTATCCCCCCATGCGTGGAAGTGCCCTATGCTCTCTAAGCTGTGGTTTTTAGATGTTTCAGGACACACCGTACACTTCTCCAGAGTGGCTGTTGGCAATTTACATCCCACCCATCAGTGTAGCAATGCTCCCATTTCTCCACGGCCTGTCCTGCATTTCTGGTTTTGACACTTTTTTCAGCATGGCCCTTTTGACCGATGGGAAGCGAGACTTCTTTGTAGCGCTGATTTGCCTTTCCAGGTTGCTTGGTTGGCCAAAAAGGGCGTATGCGTTTTTTCCTGAATATATTCAGGAAAAAACGCATACGCCCTTTTTGGCCAAGGGCATCATTGTCAACGTTTTGCCGCTTTTCATGTGCTTTAAAGGCGATTCGAATCTACCTCCTGAAATCTGTTTCCTGCAATTCTGCCTTGATTTCAAATCCTCTTCTTTGCCTTCCCTCAATATATTTGTGGACGAGAGTTATCATTTATAACTCTGCAGGTTTGTGAATTGCAGTGCCCTGAAGCTCCATTTTACAAGTCGCTTTTTTGGGAGCCGGCCGCAAAAGCGCAGGATGGCTTCAGGCCCTGTTCTGGTTCCGGGGGGCAGGCTGAGCCTGTGGTTAATTCTTCTTCCTGATGGGAAAATAGAGTGACCTGTGCTTGTCCCAACACCAAGAGCTAGTCTCTCATTGGTTCCCCGTCTTCCCGTTCATCCTGGGGACAAATTGCAACCTGTACGGAACAGGAGGTTAAAGGTGCTGATGCTCCAAGTAGGGAGATTGCTAGTAAAGTGGCTGGAATGGCGAACCCGAGCACAAGGAGAGGAGAAATGAGGTGCTTTTTAGAAACCTTTCCCCATCACACGGTGTACCATCTTCTGGGTTTCTCATGCATGTTTTCGATGTAGGAAGATGCCCTTGAACCTGGAGATTTGGGACCCATGCGATGGGTAGCACGCAGTATTACTTTAAAGGGTCTGCGTTTGCTCACCCAACCTCACCAAACCTCTCAGCCCCAAGAGTGTCCACCCTTATGTCTCATCCAGCTGTGGGTCTAGATATGGTCAATCCAGGTTGCATCACAGCCCCTGAACGAATTGTGTAAGAATTTCTCTCTCTTTCCCTGTCTTTGTTTCATGGGTTTTTAAAAGTAATTTATTTTTATAATGGGGTTTAGCTGCTTTTCACGGCTGTGTTTAGGCCGCTTTACACCCACTTGACACACTAACAGAGAGATATCAATACATAGGTTTTAAGATTATTACTAGTCAGATATATTCTTGTGCGGTGAATCGGGCGTGTTGAGTCCAGTTCTCTGAGCAAGGAGTAGGTCTTGTCTATTACATATTGGGTTTATGGAACGGTATCTGAGCTAATTTGAAACTCTTGTTTTATGTATCACCCCACCTCACCTTTCCCGTTAAGCAGCCATAGTGTGTTTTCTGCATGTGTGACTCTGTTCTGTTTTGTAATTCAGTTCAAGTGTAACGGTTTTTCCATTCCCTCTATAAGTGACACCTTATGAGAAGTGTCCTTTTCTGTGTGACTTATTTCACTTAGAATCGTCTTACCTAAATCCACTCATCATGCTGCTACTAGCCTTATGACATTGATTTCATGGCTGAGTGATATTCCATTGTACATAAGGACCACAACTTTTTTATCCATTTTTCGCTTTCCTGGGATATTTAAGGTGGAAGGAAGTGGAGGTCCTTGTCAACAGAGCAGCCCTAAACTTTGGGGTGCTTGTGTCTTGCTGATTTTCAATTTTCCCACTTTATCCCCCCATGCGTGGAAGTGCCCTATGCTCTCTAAGCTGTGTTTTTTAGATGTTTCAGGACACACCGTACACTTCTCCAGAGTGGCTGTTGGCAATTTACATCCCGCCCATCAGTGTAGCAAGGCTCCCATTTCTCCATGGCCTGTCCTGCATTTCTGGTTTTGACACTTTTTTCAGCATGGCCCTTTTGACCGATGGGAAGCGAGACTTCTTTGTAGCGCTGATTTGCCTTTCAAGGTTGCTTGGTTGGCCAAAAAGGGCGTATGCGTTTTTTCCTGAATATATTCAGGAAAAAACGCATACGCCCTTTTTGGCCAAGGGCATCATTGTCAACGTTTTGCCGCTTTTCATGTGCTTTAAAGGCGATTCGCATCTTCCTCCTGAAATCTGTTTCCTGCAATTCTGCCTTGATTTCAAATCCTCTTCTTTGCCTTCCCTCAATATATTTGTGGACGAGAGTTATCATTTATAACTCTGCAGGTTTGTGAATTGCAGTGCCCTGAAGCTCCATTTTACAAGTCGCTTTTTTGGGAGCCGGCCGCAAAAGCGCAGGATGGCTTCAGGCCCTGTTCTGGTTCCGGGGGGCAGGCTGAGCCTGTGGTTAATTCTTCTTCCTGATGGGAAAATAGAGTGACCTGTGCCTGTCCCAACACCAAGAGCTAGTCTCTCATTGGTTCCCCGTCTTCCCGTTCATCCTGGGGACAAATTGCAACCTGTACAGAACAGGAGGTTAAAGGTGCTGATGCTCCAAGTAGGGAGATTGCTAGTAAAGTGGCTGGAATGGCGAACCCGAGCACAAGGAGAGGAGAAATGAGGTGCTTTTTAGAAACCTTTCCCCATCACACGGTGTACCATCTTCTGGGTTTCTCATGCATGTTTTCGATGTAGGAAGATGCCCTTGAACCTGGAGATTTGGGACCCATGCGATGGGTAGCACGCAGTATTACTTTAAAGGGTCTGCGTTTGCTCACCCAACCTCACCAAACCTCTCAGCCCCAAGAGTGTCCACCCTTATGTCTCATCCAGCTGTGGGTCTAGATATGGTCAATCCAGGTTGCATCACAGCCCCTGAACGAATTGTGTAAGAATTTCTCTCTCTTTCCCTGTCTTTGTTTCATGGGTTTTTAAAAGTAATTTATTTTTATAATGGGGTTTAGCTGCTTTTCACGGCTGTGTTTAGGCCGCTTTACACCCACTTGACACACTAACAGAGAGATATCAATACATAGGTTTTAAGATTATTACTAGTCAGATATATTCTTGTGCGGTGAATCGGGCGTGTTGAGTCCAGTTCTCTGAGCAAGGAGTAGGTCTTGTCTATTACATATTGGGTTTATGGAACGGTATCTGAGCTAATTTGAAACTCTTGTTTTATGTATCACCCCACCTCACCTTTCCCGTTAAGCAGCCATAGTGTGTTTTCTGCATGTGTGACTCTGTTCTGTTTTGTAATTCAGTTCAAGTGTAACGGTTTTTCCATTCCCTCTATAAGTGACACCTTATGAGAAGTGTCCTTTTCTGTGTGACTTATTTCACTTAGAATCGTCTTACCTAAATCCACTCATCATGCTGCTACTAGCCTTATGACATTGATTTCATGGCTGAGTGATATTCCATTGTACATAAGGACCACAACTTTTTTATCCATTTTTCGCTTTCCTGGGATATTTAAGGTGGAAGGAAGTGGAGGTCCTTGTCAACAGAGCAGCCCTAAACTTTGGGGTGCTTGTGTCTTGCTGATTTTCAATTTTCCCACTTTATCCCCCCATGCGTGGAAGTGCCCTATGCTCTCTAAGCTGTGTTTTTTAGATGTTTCAGGACACACCGTACACTTCTCCAGAGTGGCTGTTGGCAATTTACATCCCGCCCATCAGTGTAGCAAGGCTCCCATTTCTCCATGGCCTGTCCTGCATTTCTGGTTTTGACACTTTTTTCAGCATGGCCCTTTTGACCGATGGGAAGCGAGACTTCTTTGTAGCGCTGATTTGCCTTTCCAGGTTGCTTGGTTGGCCAAAAAGGGCGTATGCGTTTTTTCCTGAATATATTCAGGAAAAAACGCATACGCCCTTTTTGGCCAAGGGCATCATTGTCAACGTTTTGCCGCTTTTCATGTGCTTTAAAGGCGATTCGAATCTACCTCCTGAAATCTGTTTCCTGCAATTCTGCCTTGATTTCAAATCCTCTTCTTTGCCTTCCCTCAATATATTTGTGGACGAGAGTTATCATTTATAACTCTGCAGGTTTGTGAATTGCAGTGCCCTGAAGCTCCATTTTACAAGTCGCTTTTTTGGGAGCCGGCCGCAAAAGCGCAGGATGGCTTCAGGCCCTGTTCTGGTTCCGGGGGGCAGGCTGAGCCTGTGGTTAATTCTTCTTCCTGATGGGAAAATAGAGTGACCTGTGCCTGTCCCAACACCAAGAGCTAGTCTCTCATTGGTTCCCCGTCTTCCCGTTCATCCTCAGGACAAATTGCAACCTGTACGGAACAGGAGGTTAAAGGTGCTGATGCTCCAAGTAGGGAGATTGCTAGTAAAGTGGCTGGAATGGCGAACCCGAGCACAAGGAGAGGAGAAATGAGGTGCTTTTTAGAAACCTTTCCCCATCACACGGTGTACCATCTTCTGGGTTTCTCATGCATGTTTTCGATGTAGGAAGATGCCCTTGAACCTGGAGATTTGGGACCCATGCGATGGGTAGCACGCAGTATTACTTTAAAGGGTCTGCGTTTGCTCACCCAACCTCACCAAACCTCTCAGCCCCAAGAGTGTCCACCCTTATGTCTCATCCAGCTGTGGGTCTAGATATGGTCAATCCAGGTTGCATCACAGCCCCTGAACGAATTGTGTAAGAATTTCTCTCTCTTTCCCTGTCTTTGTTTCATGGGTTTTTAAAAGTAATTTATTTTTATAATGGGGTTTAGCTGCTTTTCACGGCTGTGTTTATGCCGCTTTACACCCACTTGACACACTAACAGAGAGATATCAATACATAGGTTTTAAGATTATTACTAGTCAGATATATTCTTGTGCGGTGAATCGGGCGTGTTGAGTCCAGTTCTCTGAGCAAGGAGTAGGTCTTGTCTATTACATATTGGGTTTATGGAACGGTATCTGAGCTAATTTGAAACTCTTGTTTTATGTATCACCTCACCTCACCTTTCCCGTTAAGCAGCCATAGTGTGTTTTCTGCATGTGTGACTCTGTTCTGTTTTGTAATTCAGTTCAAGTGTAACGGTTTTTCCATTCCCTCTATAAGTGACACCTTATGAGAAGTGTCCTTTTCTGTGTGACTTATTTCACTTAGAATCGTCTTACCTAAATCCACTCATCATGCTGCTACTAGCCTTATGACATTGATTTCATGGCTGAGTGATATTCCATTGTACATAAGGACCACAACTTTTTTATCCATTTTTCGCTTTCCTGGGATATTTAAGGTGGAAGGAAGTGGAGGTCCTTGTCAACAGAGCAGCCCTAAACTTTGGGGTGCTTGTGTCTTGCTAATTTTCAATTTTCCCACTTTATCCCCCCATGCGTGGAAGTGCCCTATGCTCTCTAAGCTGTGGTTTTTAGATGTTTCAGGACACACCGTACACTTCTCCAGAGTGGCTGTTGGCAATTTACATCCCACCCATCAGTGTAGCAATGCTCCCATTTCTCCACGGCCTGTCCTGCATTTCTGGTTTTGACACTTTTTTCAGCATGGCCCTTTTGACCGATGGGAAGCGAGACTTCTTTGTAGCGCTGATTTGCCTTTCCAGGTTGCTTGGTTGGCCAAAAAGGGCGTATGCGTTTTTTCCTGAATATATTCAGGAAAAAACGCATACGCCCTTTTTGGCCAAGGGCATCATTGTCAACGTTTTGCCGCTTTTCATGTGCTTTAAAGGCGATTCGAATCTACCTCCTGAAATCTGTTTCCTGCAATTCTGCCTTGATTTCAAATCCTCTTCTTTGCCTTCCCTCAATATATTTGTGGACGAGAGTTATCATTTATAACTCTGCAGGTTTGTGAATTGCAGTGCCCTGAAGCTCCATTTTACAAGTCGCTTTTTTGGGAGCCGGCCGCAAAAGCGCAGGATGGCTTCAGGCCCTGTTCTGGTTCCGGGGGGCAGGCTGAGCCTGTGGTTAATTCTTCTTCCTGATGGGAAAATAGAGTGACCTGTGCTTGTCCCAACACCAAGAGCTAGTCTCTCATTGGTTCCCCGTCTTCCCGTTCATCCTGGGGACAAATTGCAACCTGTACGGAACAGGAGGTTAAAGGTGCTGATGCTCCAAGTAGGGAGATTGCTAGTAAAGTGGCTGGAATGGCGAACCCGAGCACAAGGAGAGGAGAAATGAGGTGCTTTTTAGAAACCTTTCCCCATCACACGGTGTACCATCTTCTGGGTTTCTCATGCATGTTTTCGATGTAGGAAGATGCCCTTGAACCTGGAGATTTGGGACCCATGCGATGGGTAGCACGCAGTATTACTTTAAAGGGTCTGCGTTTGCTCACCCAACCTCACCAAACCTCTCAGCCCCAAGAGTGTCCACCCTTATGTCTCATCCAGCTGTGGGTCTAGATATGGTCAATCCAGGTTGCATCACAGCCCCTGAACGAATTGTGTAAGAATTTCTCTCTCTTTCCCTGTCTTTGTTTCATGGGTTTTTAAAAGTAATTTATTTTTATAATGGGGTTTAGCTGCTTTTCACGGCTGTGTTTAGGCCGCTTTACACCCACTTGACACACTAACAGAGAGATATCAATACATAGGTTTTAAGATTATTACTAGTCAGATATATTCTTGTGCGGTGAATCGGGCGTGTTGAGTCCAGTTCTCTGAGCAAGGAGTAGGTCTTGTCTATTACATATTGGGTTTATGGAACGGTATCTGAGCTAATTTGAAACTCTTGTTTTATGTATCACCCCACCTCACCTTTCCCGTTAAGCAGCCATAGTGTGTTTTCTGCATGTGTGACTCTGTTCTGTTTTGTAATTCAGTTCAAGTGTAACGGTTTTTCCATTCCCTCTATAAGTGACACCTTATGAGAAGTGTCCTTTTCTGTGTGACTTATTTCACTTAGAATCGTCTTACCTAAATCCACTCATCATGCTGCTACTAGCCTTATGACATTGATTTCATGGCTGAGTGATATTCCATTGTACATAAGGACCACAACTTTTTTATCCATTTTTCGCTTTCCTGGGATATTTAAGGTGGAAGGAAGTGGAGGTCCTTGTCAACAGAGCAGCCCTAAACTTTGGGGTGCTTGTGTCTTGCTGATTTTCAATTTTCCCACTTTATCCCCCCATGCGTGGAAGTGCCCTATGCTCTCTAAGCTGTGTTTTTTAGATGTTTCAGGACACACCGTACACTTCTCCAGAGTGGCTGTTGGCAATTTACATCCCGCCCATCAGTGTAGCAAGGCTCCCATTTCTCCATGGCCTGTCCTGCATTTCTGGTTTTGACACTTTTTTCAGCATGGCCCTTTTGACCGATGGGAAGCGAGACTTCTTTGTAGCGCTGATTTGCCTTTCAAGGTTGCTTGGTTGGCCAAAAAGGGCGTATGCGTTTTTTCCTGAATATATTCAGGAAAAAACGCATACGCCCTTTTTGGCCAAGGGCATCATTGTCAACGTTTTGCCGCTTTTCATGTGCTTTAAAGGCGATTCGCATCTTCCTCCTGAAATCTGTTTCCTGCAATTCTGCCTTGATTTCAAATCCTCTTCTTTGCCTTCCCTCAATATATTTGTGGACGAGAGTTATCATTTATAACTCTGCAGGTTTGTGAATTGCAGTGCCCTGAAGCTCCATTTTACAAGTCACTTTTTTGGGAGCCGGCCGCAAAAGCGCAGGATGGCTTCAGGCCCTGTTCTGGTTCCGGGGGGCAGGCTGAGCCTGTGGTTAATTCTTCTTCCTGATGGGAAAATAGAGTGACCTGTGCCTGTCCCAACACCAAGAGCTAGTCTCTCATTGGTTCCCCGTCTTCCCGTTCATCCTGGGGACAAATTGCAACCTGTACAGAACAGGAGGTTAAAGGTGCTGATGCTCCAAGTAGGGAGATTGCTAGTAAAGTGGCTGGAATGGCGAACCCGAGCACAAGGAGAGGAGAAATGAGGTGCTTTTTAGAAACCTTTCCCCATCACACGGTGTACCATCTTCTGGGTTTCTCATGCATGTTTTCGATGTAGGAAGATGCCCTTGAACCTGGAGATTTGGGACCCATGCGATGGGTAGCACGCAGTATTACTTTAAAGGGTCTGCGTTTGCTCACCCAACCTCACCAAACCTCTCAGCCCCAAGAGTGTCCACCCTTATGTCTCATCCAGCTGTGGGTCTAGATATGGTCAATCCAGGTTGCATCACAGCCCCTGAACGAATTGTGTAAGAATTTCTCTCTCTTTCCCTGTCTTTGTTTCATGGGTTTTTAAAAGTAATTTATTTTTATAATGGGGTTTAGCTGCTTTTCACGGCTGTGTTTATGCCGCTTTACACCCACTTGACACACTAACAGAGAGATATCAATACATAGGTTTTAAGATTATTACTAGTCAGATATATTCTTGTGCGGTGAATCGGGCGTGTTGAGTCCAGTTCTCTGAGCAAGGAGTAGGTCTTGTCTATTACATATTGGGTTTATGGAACGGTATCTGAGCTAATTTGAAACTCTTGTTTTATGTATCACCCCACCTCACCTTTCCCGTTAAGCAGCCATAGTGTGTTTTCTGCATGTGTGACTCTGTTCTGTTTTGTAATTCAGTTCAAGTGTAACGGTTTTTCCATTCCCTCTATAAGTGACACCTTATGAGAAGTGTCCTTTTCTGTGTGACTTATTTCACTTAGAATCGTCTTACCTAAATCCACTCATCATGCTGCTACTAGCCTTATGACATTGATTTCATGGCTGAGTGATATTCCATTGTACATAAGGACCACAACTTTTTTATCCATTTTTCGCTTTCCTGGGATATTTAAGGTGGAAGGAAGTGGAGGTCCTTGTCAACAGAGCAGCCCTAAACTTTGGGGTGCTTGTGTCTTGCTGATTTTCAATTTTCCCACTTTATCCCCCCATGCGTGGAAGTGCCCTATGCTCTCTAAGCTGTGTTTTTTAGATGTTTCAGGACACACCGTACACTTCTCCAGAGTGGCTGTTGGCAATTTACATCCCGCCCATCAGTGTAGCAAGGCTCCCATTTCTCCATGGCCTGTCCTGCATTTCTGGTTTTGACACTTTTTTCAGCATGGCCCTTTTGACCGATGGGAAGCGAGACTTCTTTGTAGCGCTGATTTGCCTTTCCAGGTTGCTTGGTTGGCCAAAAAGGGCGTATGCGTTTTTTCCTGAATATATTCAGGAAAAAACGCATACGCCCTTTTTGGCCAAGGGCATCATTGTCAACGTTTTGCCGCTTTTCATGTGCTTTAAAGGCGATTCGAATCTACCTCCTGAAATCTGTTTCCTGCAATTCTGCCTTGATTTCAAATCCTCTTCTTTGCCTTCCCTCAATATATTTGTGGACGAGAGTTATCATTTATAACTCTGCAGGTTTGTGAATTGCAGTGCCCTGAAGCTCCATTTTACAAGTCGCTTTTTTGGGAGCCGGCCGCAAAAGCGCAGGATGGCTTCAGGCCCTGTTCTGGTTCCGGGGGGCAGGCTGAGCCTGTGGTTAATTCTTCTTCCTGATGGGAAAATAGAGTGACCTGTGCCTGTCCCAACACCAAGAGCTAGTCTCTCATTGGTTCCCCGTCTTCCCGTTCATCCTCAGGACAAATTGCAACCTGTACGGAACAGGAGGTTAAAGGTGCTGATGCTCCAAGTAGGGAGATTGCTAGTAAAGTGGCTGGAATGGCGAACCCGAGCACAAGGAGAGGAGAAATGAGGTGCTTTTTAGAAACCTTTCCCCATCACACGGTGTACCATCTTCTGGGTTTCTCATGCATGTTTTCGATGTAGGAAGATGCCCTTGAACCTGGAGATTTGGGACCCATGCGATGGGTAGCACGCAGTATTACTTTAAAGGGTCTGCGTTTGCTCACCCAACCTCACCAAACCTCTCAGCCCCAAGAGTGTCCACCCTTATGTCTCATCCAGCTGTGGGTCTAGATATGGTCAATCCAGGTTGCATCACAGCCCCTGAACGAATTGTGTAAGAATTTCTCTCTCTTTCCCTGTCTTTGTTTCATGGGTTTTTAAAAGTAATTTATTTTTATAATGGGGTTTAGCTGCTTTTCACGGCTGTGTTTATGCCGCTTTACACCCACTTGACACACTAACAGAGTGATATCAATACATAGGTTTTAAGATTATTACTAGTCAGATATATTCTTGTGCGGTGAATCGGGCGTGTTGAGTCCAGTTCTCTGAGCAAGGAGTAGGTCTTGTCTATTACATATTGGGTTTATGGAACGGTATCTGAGCTAATTTGAAACTCTTGTTTTATGTATCACCCCACCTCACCTTTCCCGTTAAGCAGCCATAGTGTGTTTTCTGCATGTGTGACTCTGTTCTGTTTTGTAATTCAGTTCAAGTGTAACGGTTTTTCCATTCCCTCTATAAGTGACACCTTATGAGAAGTGTCCTTTTCTGTGTGACTTATTTCACTTAGAATCGTCTTACCTAAATCCACTCATCATGCTGCTACTAGCCTTATGACATTGATTTCATGGCTGAGTGATATTCCATTGTACATAAGGACCACAACTTTTTTATCCATTTTTCGCTTTCCTGGGATATTTAAGGTGGAAGGAAGTGGAGGTCCTTGTCAACAGAGCAGCCCTAAACTTTGGGGTGCTTGTGTCTTGCTAATTTTCAATTTTCCCACTTTATCCCCCCATGCGTGGAAGTGCCCTATGCTCTCTAAGCTGTGGTTTTTAGATGTTTCAGGACACACCGTACACTTCTCCAGAGTGGCTGTTGGCAATTTACATCCCACCCATCAGTGTAGCAATGCTCCCATTTCTCCACGGCCTGTCCTGCATTTCTGGTTTTGACACTTTTTTCAGCATGGCCCTTTTGACCGATGGGAAGCGAGACTTCTTTGTAGCGCTGATTTGCCTTTCCAGGTTGCTTGGTTGGCCAAAAAGGGCGTATGCGTTTTTTCCTGAATATATTCAGGAAAAAACGCATACGCCCTTTTTGGTCAAGGGCATCATTGTCAACGTTTTGCCGCTTTTCATGTGCTTTAAAGGCGATTCGAATCTACCTCCTGAAATCTGTTTCCTGCAATTCTGCCTTGATTTCAAATCCTCTTCTTTGCCTTCCCTCAATATATTTGTGGACGAGAGTTATCATTTATAACTCTGCAGGTTTGTGAATTGCAGTGCCCTGAAGCTCCATTTTACAAGTCGCTTTTTTGGGAGCCGGCCGCAAAAGCGCAGGATGGCTTCAGGCCCTGTTCTGGTTCCGGGGGGCAGGCTGAGCCTGTGGTTAATTCTTCTTCCTGATGGGAAAATAGAGTGACCTGTGCTTGTCCCAACACCAAGAGCTAGTCTCTCATTGGTTCCCCGTCTTCCCGTTCATCCTGGGGACAAATTGCAACCTGTACGGAACAGGAGGTTAAAGGTGCTGATGCTCCAAGTAGGGAGATTGCTAGTAAAGTGGCTGGAATGGCGAACCCGAGCACAAGGAGAGGAGAAATGAGGTGCTTTTTAGAAACCTTTCCCCATCACACGGTGTACCATCTTCTGGGTTTCTCATGCATGTTTTCGATGTAGGAAGATGCCCTTGAACCTGGAGATTTGGGACCCATGCGATGGGTAGCACGCAGTATTACTTTAAAGGGTCTGCGTTTGCTCACCCAACCTCACCAAACCTCTCAGCCCCAAGAGTGTCCACCCTTATGTCTCATCCAGCTGTGGGTCTAGATATGGTCAATCCAGGTTGCATCACAGCCCCTGAACGAATTGTGTAAGAATTTCTCTCTCTTTCCCTGTCTTTGTTTCATGGGTTTTTAAAAGTAATTTATTTTTATAATGGGGTTTAGCTGCTTTTCACGGCTGTGTTTAGGCCGCTTTACACCCACTTGACACACTAACAGAGAGATATCAATACATAGGTTTTAAGATTATTACTAGTCAGATATATTCTTGTGCGGTGAATCGGGCGTGTTGAGTCCAGTTCTCTGAGCAAGGAGTAGGTCTTGTCTATTACATATTGGGTTTATGGAACGGTATCTGAGCTAATTTGAAACTCTTGTTTTATGTATCACCCCACCTCACCTTTCCCGTTAAGCAGCCATAGTGTGTTTTCTGCATGTGTGACTCTGTTCTGTTTTGTAATTCAGTTCAAGTGTAACGGTTTTTCCATTCCCTCTATAAGTGACACCTTATGAGAAGTGTCCTTTTCTGTGTGACTTATTTCACTTAGAATCGTCTTACCTAAATCCACTCATCATGCTGCTACTAGCCTTATGACATTGATTTCATGGCTGAGTGATATTCCATTGTACATAAGGACCACAACTTTTTTATCCATTTTTCGCTTTCCTGGGATATTTAAGGTGGAAGGAAGTGGAGGTCCTTGTCAACAGAGCAGCCCTAAACTTTGGGGTGCTTGTGTCTTGCTGATTTTCAATTTTCCCACTTTATCCCCCCATGCGTGGAAGTGCCCTATGCTCTCTAAGCTGTGTTTTTTAGATGTTTCAGGACACACCGTACACTTCTCCAGAGTGGCTGTTGGCAATTTACATCCCGCCCATCAGTGTAGCAAGGCTCCCATTTCTCCACGGCCTGTCCTGCATTTCTGGTTTTGACACTTTTTTCAGCATGGCCCTTTTGACCGATGGGAAGCGAGACTTCTTTGTAGCGCTGATTTGCCTTTCAAGGTTGCTTGGTTGGCCAAAAAGGGCGTATGCGTTTTTTCCTGAATATATTCAGGAAAAAACGCATACGCCCTTTTTGGCCAAGGGCATCATTGTCAACGTTTTGCCGCTTTTCATGTGCTTTAAAGGCGATTCGCATCTTCCTCCTGAAATCTGTTTCCTGCAATTCTGCCTTGATTTCAAATCCTCTTCTTTGCCTTCCCTCAATATATTTGTGGACGAGAGTTATCATTTATAACTCTGCAGGTTTGTGAATTGCAGTGCCCTGAAGCTCCATTTTACAAGTCGCTTTTTTGGGAGCCGGCCGCAAAAGCGCAGGATGGCTTCAGGCCCTGTTCTGGTTCCGGGGGGCAGGCTGAGCCTGTGGTTAATTCTTCTTCCTGATGGGAAAATAGAGTGACCTGTGCCTGTCCCAACACCAAGAGCTAGTCTCTCATTGGTTCCCCGTCTTCCCGTTCATCCTGGGGACAAATTGCAACCTGTACAGAACAGGAGGTTAAAGGTGCTGATGCTCCAAGTAGGGAGATTGCTAGTAAAGTGGCTGGAATGGCGAACCCGAGCACAAGGAGAGGAGAAATGAGGTGCTTTTTAGAAACCTTTCCCCATCACACGGTGTACCATCTTCTGGGTTTCTCATGCATGTTTTCGATGTAGGAAGATGCCCTTGAACCTGGAGATTTGGGACCCATGCGATGGGTAGCACGCAGTATTACTTTAAAGGGTCTGCGTTTGCTCACCCAACCTCACCAAACCTCTCAGCCCCAAGAGTGTCCACCCTTATGTCTCATCCAGCTGTGGGTCTAGATATGGTCAATCCAGGTTGCATCACAGCCCCTGAACGAATTGTGTAAGAATTTCTCTCTCTTTCCCTGTCTTTGTTTCATGGGTTTTTAAAAGTAATTTATTTTTATAATGGGGTTTAGCTGCTTTTCACGGCTGTGTTTATGCCGCTTTACACCCACTTGACACACTAACAGAGAGATATCAATACATAGGTTTTAAGATTATTACTAGTCAGATATATTCTTGTGCGGTGAATCGGGCGTGTTGAGTCCAGTTCTCTGAGCAAGGAGTAGGTCTTGTCTATTACATATTGGGTTTATGGAACGGTATCTGAGCTAATTTGAAACTCTTGTTTTATGTATCACCCCACCTCACCTTTCCCGTTAAGCAGCCATAGTGTGTTTTCTGCATGTGTGACTCTGTTCTGTTTTGTAATTCAGTTCAAGTGTAACGGTTTTTCCATTCCCTCTATAAGTGACACCTTATGAGAAGTGTCCTTTTCTGTGTGACTTATTTCACTTAGAATCGTCTTACCTAAATCCACTCATCATGCTGCTACTAGCCTTATGACATTGATTTCATGGCTGAGTGATATTCCATTGTACATAAGGACCACAACTTTTTTATCCATTTTTCGCTTTCCTGGGATATTTAAGGTGGAAGGAAGTGGAGGTCCTTGTCAACAGAGCAGCCCTAAACTTTGGGGTGCTTGTGTCTTGCTGATTTTCAATTTTCCCACTTTATCCCCCCATGCGTGGAAGTGCCCTATGCTCTCTAAGCTGTGTTTTTTAGATGTTTCAGGACACACCGTACACTTCTCCAGAGTGGCTGTTGGCAATTTACATCCCGCCCATCAGTGTAGCAAGGCTCCCATTTCTCCATGGCCTGTCCTGCATTTCTGGTTTTGACACTTTTTTCAGCATGGCCCTTTTGACCGATGGGAAGCGAGACTTCTTTGTAGCGCTGATTTGCCTTTCCAGGTTGCTTGGTTGGCCAAAAAGGGCGTATGCGTTTTTTCCTGAATATATTCAGGAAAAAACGCATACGCCCTTTTTGGCCAAGGGCATCATTGTCAACGTTTTGCCGCTTTTCATGTGCTTTAAAGGCGATTCGAATCTACCTCCTGAAATCTGTTTCCTGCAATTCTGCCTTGATTTCAAATCCTCTTCTTTGCCTTCCCTCAATATATTTGTGGACGAGAGTTATCATTTATAACTCTGCAGGTTTGTGAATTGCAGTGCCCTGAAGCTCCATTTTACAAGTCGCTTTTTTGGGAGCCGGCCGCAAAAGCGCAGGATGGCTTCAGGCCCTGTTCTGGTTCCGGGGGGCAGGCTGAGCCTGTGGTTAATTCTTCTTCCTGATGGGAAAATAGAGTGACCTGTGCCTGTCCCAACACCAAGAGCTAGTCTCTCATTGGTTCCCCGTCTTCCCGTTCATCCTCAGGACAAATTGCAACCTGTACGGAACAGGAGGTTAAAGGTGCTGATGCTCCAAGTAGGGAGATTGCTAGTAAAGTGGCTGGAATGGCGAACCCGAGCACAAGGAGAGGAGAAATGAGGTGCTTTTTAGAAACCTTTCCCCATCACACGGTGTACCATCTTCTGGGTTTCTCATGCATGTTTTCGATGTAGGAAGATGCCCTTGAACCTGGAGATTTGGGACCCATGCGATGGGTAGCACGCAGTATTACTTTAAAGGGTCTGCGTTTGCTCACCCAACCTCACCAAACCTCTCAGCCCCAAGAGTGTCCACCCTTATGTCTCATCCAGCTGTGGGTCTAGATATGGTCAATCCAGGTTGCATCACAGCCCCTGAACGAATTGTGTAAGAATTTCTCTCTCTTTCCCTGTCTTTGTTTCATGGGTTTTTAAAAGTAATTTATTTTTATAATGGGGTTTAGCTGCTTTTCACGGCTGTGTTTATGCCGCTTTACACCCACTTGACACACTAACAGAGAGATATCAATACATAGGTTTTAAGATTATTACTAGTCAGATATATTCTTGTGCGGTGAATCGGGCGTGTTGAGTCCAGTTCTCTGAGCAAGGAGTAGGTCTTGTCTATTACATATTGGGTTTATGGAACGGTATCTGAGCTAATTTGAAACTCTTGTTTTATGTATCACCCCACCTCACCTTTCCCGTTAAGCAGCCATAGTGTGTTTTCTGCATGTGTGACTCTGTTCTGTTTTGTAATTCAGTTCAAGTGTAACGGTTTTTCCATTCCCTCTATAAGTGACACCTTATGAGAAGTGTCCTTTTCTGTGTGACTTATTTCACTTAGAATCGTCTTACCTAAATCCACTCATCATGCTGCTACTAGCCTTATGACATTGATTTCATGGCTGAGTGATATTCCATTGTACATAAGGACCACAACTTTTTTATCCATTTTTCGCTTTCCTGGGATATTTAAGGTGGAAGGAAGTGGAGGTCCTTGTCAACAGAGCAGCCCTAAACTTTGGGGTGCTTGTGTCTTGCTGATTTTCAATTTTCCCACTTTATCCCCCCATGCGTGGAAGTGCCCTATGCTCTCTAAGCTGTGTTTTTTAGATGTTTCAGGACACACCGTACACTTCTCCAGAGTGGCTGTTGGCAATTTACATCCCGCCCATCAGTGTAGCAAGGCTCCCATTTCTCCATGGCCTGTCCTGCATTTCTGGTTTTGACACTTTTTTCAGCATGGCCCTTTTGACCGATGGGAAGCGAGACTTCTTTGTAGCGCTGATTTGCCTTTCCAGGTTGCTTGGTTGGCCAAAAAGGGCGTATGCGTTTTTTCCTGAATATATTCAGGAAAAAACGCATACGCCCTTTTTGGCCAAGGGCATCATTGTCAACGTTTTGCCGCTTTTCATGTGCTTTAAAGGCGATTCGAATCTACCTCCTGAAATCTGTTTCCTGCAATTCTGCCTTGATTTCAAATCCTCTTCTTTGCCTTCCCTCAATATATTTGTGGACGAGAGTTATCATTTATAACTCTGCAGGTTTGTGAATTGCAGTGCCCTGAAGCTCCATTTTACAAGTCGCTTTTTTGGGAGCCGGCCGCAAAAGCGCAGGATGGCTTCAGGCCCTGTTCTGGTTCCGGGGGGCAGGCTGAGCCTGTGGTTAATTCTTCTTCCTGATGGGAAAATAGAGTGACCTGTGCCTGTCCCAACACCAAGAGCTAGTCTCTCATTGGTTCCCCGTCTTCCCGTTCATCCTCAGGACAAATTGCAACCTGTACGGAACAGGAGGTTAAAGGTGCTGATGCTCCAAGTAGGGAGATTGCTAGTAAAGTGGCTGGAATGGCGAACCCGAGCACAAGGAGATGAGAAATGAGGTGCGTTTTAGAAACCTTTCCCCATCACACGGTGTACCATCTTCTGGGTTTCTCATGCATGTTTTCGATGTAGGAAGATGCCCTTGAACCTGGAGATTTGGGACCCATGCGATGGGTAGCACGCAGTATTACTTTAAAGGGTCTGCGTTTGCTCACCCAACCTCACCAAACCTCTCAGCCCCAAGAGTGTCCACCCTTATGTCTCATCCAGCTGTGGGTCTAGATATGGTCAATCCAGGTTGCATCACAGCCCCTGAACGAATTGTGTAAGAATTTCTCTCTCCTTCCCTGTCTTTGTTTCATGGGTTTTCAAAAGTAATTTATTTTTATAATGGGGTTTAGCTGCTTTTCACGGCTGTGTTTAGGCCGCTTTACACCCACTTGACACACTAACAGAGAGATATCAATACATAGGTTTTAAGATTATTACTAGTCAGATATATTCTTGTGCGGTGAATCGGGCGTGTTGAGTCCAGTTCTCTGAGCAAGGAGTAGGTCTTGTCTATTACATATTGGGTTTATGGAACGGTATCTGAGCTAATTTGAAACTCTTGTTTTATGTATCACCTCACCTCACCTTTCCCGTTAAGCAGCCATAGTGTGTTTTCTGCATGTGTGACTCTGTTCTGTTTTGTAATTCAGTTCAAGTGTAACGGTTTTTCCATTCCCTCTATAAGTGACACCTTATGAGAAGTGTCCTTTTCTGTGTGACTTATTTCACTTAGAATCGTCTTACCTAAATCCACTCATCATGCTGCTACTAGCCTTATGACATTGATTTCATGGCTGAGTGATATTCCATTGTACATAAGGACCACAACTTTTTTATCCATTTTTCGCTTTCCTGGGATATTTAAGGTGGAAGGAAGTGGAGGTCCTTGTCAACAGAGCAGCCCTAAACTTTGGGGTGCTTGTGTCTTGCTAATTTTCAATTTTCCCACTTTATCCCCCCATGCGTGGAAGTGCCCTATGCTCTCTAAGCTGTGGTTTTTAGATGTTTCAAGACACACCGTACACTTCTCCAGAGTGGCTGTTGGCAATTTACATCCCACCCATCAGTGTAGCAATGCTCCCATTTCTCCACGGCCTGTCCTGCATTTCTGGTTTTGACACTTTTTTCAGCATGGCCCTTTTGACCGATGGGAAGCGAGACTTCTTTGTAGCGCTGATTTGCCTTTCCAGGTTGCTTGGTTGGCCAAAAAGGGCGTATGCGTTTTTTCCTGAATATATTCAGGAAAAAACGCATACGCCCTTTTTGGCCAAGGGCATCATTGTCAACGTTTGCCGCTTTTCATGTGCTTTAAAGGCGATTCGAATCTACCTCCTGAAATCTGTTTCCTGCAATTCTGCCTTGATTTCAAATCCTCTTCTTTGCCTTCCCTCAATATATTTGTGGACGAGAGTTATCATTTATAACTCTGCAGGTTTGTGAATTGCAGTGCCCTGAAGCTCCATTTTACAAGTCGCTTTTTTGGGAGCCGGCCGCAAAAGCGCAGGATGGCTTCAGGCCCTGTTCTGGTTCCGGGGGGCAGGCTGAGCCTGTGGTTAATTCTTCTTCCTGATGGGAAAATAGAGTGACCTGTGCTTGTCCCAACACCAAGAGCTAGTCTCTCATTGGTTCCCCGTCTTCCCGTTCATCCTGGGGACAAATTGCAACCTGTACGGAACAGGAGGTTAAAGGTGCTGATGCTCCAAGTAGGGAGATTGCTAGTAAAGTGGCTGGAATGGCGAACCCGAGCACAAGGAGAGGAGAAATGAGGTGCTTTTTAGAAACCTTTCCCCATCACACGGTGTACCATCTTCTGGGTTTCTCATGCATGTTTTCGATGTAGGAAGATGCCCTTGAACCTGGAGATTTGGGACCCATGCGATGGGTAGCACGCAGTATTACTTTAAAGGGTCTGCGTTTGCTCACCCAACCTCACCAAACCTCTCAGCCCCAAGAGTGTCCACCCTTATGTCTCATCCAGCTGTGGGTCTAGATATGGTCAATCCAGGTTGCATCACAGCCCCTGAACGAATTGTGTAAGAATTTCTCTCTCTTTCCCTGTCTTTGTTTCATGGGTTTTTAAAAGTAATTTATTTTTATAATGGGGTTTAGCTGCTTTTCACGGCTGTGTTTAGGCCGCTTTACACCCACTTGACACACTAACAGAGAGATATCAATACATAGGTTTTAAGATTATTACTAGTCAGATATATTCTTGTGCGGTGAATCGGGCGTGTTGAGTCCAGTTCTCTGAGCAAGGAGTAGGTCTTGTCTATTACATATTGGGTTTATGGAACGGTATCTGAGCTAATTTGAAACTCTTGTTTTATGTATCACCCCACCTCACCTTTCCCGTTAAGCAGCCATAGTGTGTTTTCTGCATGTGTGACTCTGTTCTGTTTTGTAATTCAGTTCAAGTGTAACGGTTTTTCCATTCCCTCTATAAGTGACACCTTATGAGAAGTGTCCTTTTCTGTGTGACTTATTTCACTTAGAATCGTCTTACCTAAATCCACTCATCATGCTGCTACTAGCCTTATGACATTGATTTCATGGCTGAGTGATATTCCATTGTACATAAGGACCACAACTTTTTTATCCATTTTTCGCTTTCCTGGGATATTTAAGGTGGAAGGAAGTGGAGGTCCTTGTCAACAGAGCAGCCCTAAACTTTGGGGTGCTTGTGTCTTGCTGATTTTCAATTTTCCCACTTTATCCCCCCATGCGTGGAAGTGCCCTATGCTCTCTAAGCTGTGTTTTTTAGATGTTTCAGGACACACCGTACACTTCTCCAGAGTGGCTGTTGGCAATTTACATCCCGCCCATCAGTGTAGCAAGGCTCCCATTTCTCCATGGCCTGTCCTGCATTTCTGGTTTTGACACTTTTTTCAGCATGGCCCTTTTGACCGATGGGAAGCGAGACTTCTTTGTAGCGCTGATTTGCCTTTCAAGGTTGCTTGGTTGGCCAAAAAGGGCGTATGCGTTTTTTCCTGAATATATTCAGGAAAAAACGCATACGCCCTTTTTGGCCAAGGGCATCATTGTCAACGTTTTGCCGCTTTTCATGTGCTTTAAAGGCGATTTGCATCTTCCTCCTGAAATCTGTTTCCTGCAATTCTGCCTTGATTTCAAATCCTCTTCTTTGCCTTCCCTCAATATATTTGTGGACGAGAGTTATCATTTATAACTCTGCAGGTTTGTGAATTGCAGTGCCCTGAAGCTCCATTTTACAAGTCGCTTTTTTGGGAGCCGGCCGCAAAAGCGCAGGATGGCTTCAGGCCCTGTTCTGGTTCCGGGGGGCAGGCTGAGCCTGTGGTTAATTCTTCTTCCTGATGGGAAAATAGAGTGACCTGTGCCTGTCCCAACACCAAGAGCTAGTCTCTCATTGGTTCCCCGTCTTCCCGTTCATCCTGGGGACAAATTGCAACCTGTACAGAACAGGAGGTTAAAGGTGCTGATGCTCCAAGTAGGGAGATTGCTAGTAAAGTGGCTGGAATGGCGAACCCGAGCACAAGGAGAGGAGAAATGAGGTGCTTTTTAGAAACCTTTCCCCATCACACGGTGTACCATCTTCTGGGTTTCTCATGCATGTTTTCGATGTAGGAAGATGCCCTTGAACCTGGAGATTTGGGACCCATGCGATGGGTAGCACGCAGTATTACTTTAAAGGGTCTGCGTTTGCTCACCCAACCTCACCAAACCTC
This sequence comes from Balaenoptera physalus, assembly GCF_965194825.1. Lineage (NCBI taxonomy): Eukaryota > Metazoa > Chordata > Mammalia > Artiodactyla > Balaenopteridae > Balaenoptera > Balaenoptera physalus. The sequence goes on from NW_028125553.1 coordinate 122,438, forward strand.
TCAGCCCCAAGAGTGTCCACCCTTATGTCTCATCCAGCTGTGGGTCTAGATATGGTCAATCCAGGTTGCATCACAGCCCCTGAACGAATTGTGTAAGAATTTCTCTCTCTTTCCCTGTCTTTGTTTCATGGGTTTTTAAAAGTAATTTATTTTTATAATGGGGTTTAGCTGCTTTTCACGGCTGTGTTTATGCCGCTTTACACCCACTTGACACACTAACAGAGAGATATCAATACATAGGTTTTAAGATTATTACTAGTCAGATATATTCTTGTGCGGTGAATCGGGCGTGTTGAGTCCAGTTCTCTGAGCAAGGAGTAGGTCTTGTCTATTACATATTGGGTTTATGGAACGGTATCTGAGCTAATTTGAAACTCTTGTTTTATGTATCACCCCACCTCACCTTTCCCGTTAAGCAGCCATAGTGTGTTTTCTGCATGTGTGACTCTGTTCTGTTTTGTAATTCAGTTCAAGTGTAACGGTTTTTCCATTCCCTCTATAAGTGACACCTTATGAGAAGTGTCCTTTTCTGTGTGACTTATTTCACTTAGAATCGTCTTACCTAAATCCACTCATCATGCTGCTACTAGCCTTATGACATTGATTTCATGGCTGAGTGATATTCCATTGTACATAAGGACCACAACTTTTTTATCCATTTTTCGCTTTCCTGGGATATTTAAGGTGGAAGGAAGTGGAGGTCCTTGTCAACAGAGCAGCCCTAAACTTTGGGGTGCTTGTGTCTTGCTGATTTTCAATTTTCCCACTTTATCCCCCCATGCGTGGAAGTGCCCTATGCTCTCTAAGCTGTGTTTTTTAGATGTTTCAGGACACACCGTACACTTCTCCAGAGTGGCTGTTGGCAATTTACATCCCGCCCATCAGTGTAGCAAGGCTCCCATTTCTCCATGGCCTGTCCTGCATTTCTGGTTTTGACACTTTTTTCAGCATGGCCCTTTTGACCGATGGGAAGCGAGACTTCTTTGTAGCGCTGATTTGCCTTTCCAGGTTGCTTGGTTGGCCAAAAAGGGCGTATGCGTTTTTTCCTGAATATATTCAGGAAAAAACGCATACGCCCTTTTTGGCCAAGGGCATCATTGTCAACGTTTTGCCGCTTTTCATGTGCTTTAAAGGCGATTCGAATCTACCTCCTGAAATCTGTTTCCTGCAATTCTGCCTTGATTTCAAATCCTCTTCTTTGCCTTCCCTCAATATATTTGTGGACGAGAGTTATCATTTATAACTCTGCAGGTTTGTGAATTGCAGTGCCCTGAAGCTCCATTTTACAAGTCGCTTTTTTGGGAGCCGGCCGCAAAAGCGCAGGATGGCTTCAGGCCCTGTTCTGGTTCCGGGGGGCAGGCTGAGCCTGTGGTTAATTCTTCTTCCTGATGGGAAAATAGAGTGACCTGTGCCTGTCCCAACACCAAGAGCTAGTCTCTCATTGGTTCCCCGTCTTCCCGTTCATCCTCAGGACAAATTGCAACCTGTACGGAACAGGAGGTTAAAGGTGCTGATGCTCCAAGTAGGGAGATTGCTAGTAAAGTGGCTGGAATGGCGAACCCGAGCACAAGGAGATGAGAAATGAGGTGCGTTTTAGAAACCTTTCCCCATCACACGGTGTACCATCTTCTGGGTTTCTCATGCATGTTTTCGATGTAGGAAGATGCCCTTGAACCTGGAGATTTGGGACCCATGCGATGGGTAGCACGCAGTATTACTTTAAAGGGTCTGCGTTTGCTCACCCAACCTCACCAAACCTCTCAGCCCCAAGAGTGTCCACCCTTATGTCTCATCCAGCTGTGGGTCTAGATATGGTCAATCCAGGTTGCATCACAGCCCCTGAACGAATTGTGTAAGAATTTCTCTCTCCTTCCCTGTCTTTGTTTCATGGGTTTTCAAAAGTAATTTATTTTTATAATGGGGTTTAGCTGCTTTTCACGGCTGTGTTTAGGCCGCTTTACACCCACTTGACACACTAACAGAGAGATATCAATACATAGGTTTTAAGATTATTACTAGTCAGATATATTCTTGTGCGGTGAATCGGGCGTGTTGAGTCCAGTTCTCTGAGCAAGGAGTAGGTCTTGTCTATTACATATTGGGTTTATGGAACGGTATCTGAGCTAATTTGAAACTCTTGTTTTATGTATCACCTCACCTCACCTTTCCCGTTAAGCAGCCATAGTGTGTTTTCTGCATGTGTGACTCTGTTCTGTTTTGTAATTCAGTTCAAGTGTAACGGTTTTTCCATTCCCTCTATAAGTGACACCTTATGAGAAGTGTCCTTTTCTGTGTGACTTATTTCACTTAGAATCGTCTTACCTAAATCCACTCATCATGCTGCTACTAGCCTTATGACATTGATTTCATGGCTGAGTGATATTCCATTGTACATAAGGACCACAACTTTTTTATCCATTTTTCGCTTTCCTGGGATATTTAAGGTGGAAGGAAGTGGAGGTCCTTGTCAACAGAGCAGCCCTAAACTTTGGGGTGCTTGTGTCTTGCTAATTTTCAATTTTCCCACTTTATCCCCCCATGCGTGGAAGTGCCCTATGCTCTCTAAGCTGTGGTTTTTAGATGTTTCAGGACACACCGTACACTTCTCCAGAGTGGCTGTTGGCAATTTACATCCCACCCATCAGTGTAGCAATGCTCCCATTTCTCCACGGCCTGTCCTGCATTTCTGGTTTTGACACTTTTTTCAGCATGGCCCTTTTGACCGATGGGAAGCGAGACTTCTTTGTAGCGCTGATTTGCCTTTCCAGGTTGCTTGGTTGGCCAAAAAGGGCGTATGCGTTTTTTCCTGAATATATTCAGGAAAAAACGCATACGCCCTTTTTGGCCAAGGGCATCATTGTCAACGTTTTGCCGCTTTTCATGTGCTTTAAAGGCGATTCGAATCTACCTCCTGAAATCTGTTTCCTGCAATTCTGCCTTGATTTCAAATCCTCTTCTTTGCCTTCCCTCAATATATTTGTGGACGAGAGTTATCATTTATAACTCTGCAGGTTTGTGAATTGCAGTGCCCTGAAGCTCCATTTTACAAGTCGCTTTTTTGGGAGCCGGCCGCAAAAGCGCAGGATGGCTTCAGGCCCTGTTCTGGTTCCGGGGGGCAGGCTGAGCCTGTGGTTAATTCTTCTTCCTGATGGGAAAATAGAGTGACCTGTGCTTGTCCCAACACCAAGAGCTAGTCTCTCATTGGTTCCCCGTCTTCCCGTTCATCCTGGGGACAAATTGCAACCTGTACGGAACAGGAGGTTAAAGGTGCTGATGCTCCAAGTAGGGAGATTGCTAGTAAAGTGGCTGGAATGGCGAACCCGAGCACAAGGAGAGGAGAAATGAGGTGCTTTTTAGAAACCTTTCCCCATCACACGGTGTACCATCTTCTGGGTTTCTCATGCATGTTTTCGATGTAGGAAGATGCCCTTGAACCTGGAGATTTGGGACCCATGCGATGGGTAGCACGCAGTATTACTTTAAAGGGTCTGCGTTTGCTCACCCAACCTCACCAAACCTCTCAGCCCCAAGAGTGTCCACCCTTATGTCTCATCCAGCTGTGGGTCTAGATATGGTCAATCCAGGTTGCATCACAGCCCCTGAACGAATTGTGTAAGAATTTCTCTCTCTTTCCCTGTCTTTGTTTCATGGGTTTTTAAAAGTAATTTATTTTTATAATGGGGTTTAGCTGCTTTTCACGGCTGTGTTTAGGCCGCTTTACACCCACTTGACACACTAACAGAGAGATATCAATACATAGGTTTTAAGATTATTACTAGTCAGATATATTCTTGTGCGGTGAATCGGGCGTGTTGAGTCCAGTTCTCTGAGCAAGGAGTAGGTCTTGTCTATTACATATTGGGTTTATGGAACGGTATCTGAGCTAATTTGAAACTCTTGTTTTATGTATCACCCCACCTCACCTTTCCCGTTAAGCAGCCATAGTGTGTTTTCTGCATGTGTGACTCTGTTCTGTTTTGTAATTCAGTTCAAGTGTAACGGTTTTTCCATTCCCTCTATAAGTGACACCTTATGAGAAGTGTCCTTTTCTGTGTGACTTATTTCACTTAGAATCGTCTTACCTAAATCCACTCATCATGCTGCTACTAGCCTTATGACATTGATTTCATGGCTGAGTGATATTCCATTGTACATAAGGACCACAACTTTTTTATCCATTTTTCGCTTTCCTGGGATATTTAAGGTGGAAGGAAGTGGAGGTCCTTGTCAACAGAGCAGCCCTAAACTTTGGGGTGCTTGTGTCTTGCTGATTTTCAATTTTCCCACTTTATCCCCCCATGCGTGGAAGTGCCCTATGCTCTCTAAGCTGTGTTTTTTAGATGTTTCAGGACACACCGTACACTTCTCCAGAGTGGCTGTTGGCAATTTACATCCCGCCCATCAGTGTAGCAAGGCTCCCATTTCTCCATGGCCTGTCCTGCATTTCTGGTTTTGACACTTTTTTCAGCATGGCCCTTTTGACCGATGGGAAGCGAGACTTCTTTGTAGCGCTGATTTGCCTTTCAAGGTTGCTTGGTTGGCCAAAAAGGGCGTATGCGTTTTTTCCTGAATATATTCAGGAAAAAACGCATACGCCCTTTTTGGCCAAGGGCATCATTGTCAACGTTTTGCCGCTTTTCATGTGCTTTAAAGGCGATTCGCATCTTCCTCCTGAAATCTGTTTCCTGCAATTCTGCCTTGATTTCAAATCCTCTTCTTTGCCTTCCCTCAATATATTTGTGGACGAGAGTTATCATTTATAACTCTGCAGGTTTGTGAATTGCAGTGCCCTGAAGCTCCATTTTACAAGTCGCTTTTTTGGGAGCCGGCCGCAAAAGCGCAGGATGGCTTCAGGCCCTGTTCTGGTTCCGGGGGGCAGGCTGAGCCTGTGGTTAATTCTTCTTCCTGATGGGAAAATAGAGTGACCTGTGCCTGTCCCAACACCAAGAGCTAGTCTCTCATTGGTTCCCCGTCTTCCCGTTCATCCTGGGGACAAATTGCAACCTGTACAGAACAGGAGGTTAAAGGTGCTGATGCTCCAAGTAGGGAGATTGCTAGTAAAGTGGCTGGAATGGCGAACCCGAGCACAAGGAGAGGAGAAATGAGGTGCTTTTTAGAAACCTTTCCCCATCACACGGTGTACCATCTTCTGGGTTTCTCATGCATGTTTTCGATGTAGGAAGATGCCCTTGAACCTGGAGATTTGGGACCCATGCGATGGGTAGCACGCAGTATTACTTTAAAGGGTCTGCGTTTGCTCACCCAACCTCACCAAACCTCTCAGCCCCAAGAGTGTCCACCCTTATGTCTCATCCAGCTGTGGGTCTAGATATGGTCAATCCAGGTTGCATCACAGCCCCTGAACGAATTGTGTAAGAATTTCTCTCTCTTTCCCTGTCTTTGTTTCATGGGTTTTTAAAAGTAATTTATTTTTATAATGGGGTTTAGCTGCTTTTCACGGCTGTGTTTATGCCGCTTTACACCCACTTGACACACTAACAGAGAGATATCAATACATAGGTTTTAAGATTATTACTAGTCAGATATATTCTTGTGCGGTGAATCGGGCGTGTTGAGTCCAGTTCTCTGAGCAAGGAGTAGGTCTTGTCTATTACATATTGGGTTTATGGAACGGTATCTGAGCTAATTTGAAACTCTTGTTTTATGTATCACCCCACCTCACCTTTCCCGTTAAGCAGCCATAGTGTGTTTTCTGCATGTGTGACTCTGTTCTGTTTTGTAATTCAGTTCAAGTGTAACGGTTTTTCCATTCCCTCTATAAGTGACACCTTATGAGAAGTGTCCTTTTCTGTGTGACTTATTTCACTTAGAATCGTCTTACCTAAATCCACTCATCATGCTGCTACTAGCCTTATGACATTGATTTCATGGCTGAGTGATATTCCATTGTACATAAGGACCACAACTTTTTTATCCATTTTTCGCTTTCCTGGGATATTTAAGGTGGAAGGAAGTGGAGGTCCTTGTCAACAGAGCAGCCCTAAACTTTGGGGTGCTTGTGTCTTGCTGATTTTCAATTTTCCCACTTTATCCCCCCATGCGTGGAAGTGCCCTATGCTCTCTAAGCTGTGTTTTTTAGATGTTTCAGGACACACCGTACACTTCTCCAGAGTGGCTGTTGGCAATTTACATCCCGCCCATCAGTGTAGCAAGGCTCCCATTTCTCCATGGCCTGTCCTGCATTTCTGGTTTTGACACTTTTTTCAGCATGGCCCTTTTGACCGATGGGAAGCGAGACTTCTTTGTAGCGCTGATTTGCCTTTCCAGGTTGCTTGGTTGGCCAAAAAGGGCGTATGCGTTTTTTCCTGAATATATTCAGGAAAAAACGCATACGCCCTTTTTGGCCAAGGGCATCATTGTCAACGTTTTGCCGCTTTTCATGTGCTTTAAAGGCGATTCGAATCTACCTCCTGAAATCTGTTTCCTGCAATTCTGCCTTGATTTCAAATCCTCTTCTTTGCCTTCCCTCAATATATTTGTGGACGAGAGTTATCATTTATAACTCTGCAGGTTTGTGAATTGCAGTGCCCTGAAGCTCCATTTTACAAGTCGCTTTTTTGGGAGCCGGCCGCAAAAGCGCAGGATGGCTTCAGGCCCTGTTCTGGTTCCGGGGGGCAGGCTGAGCCTGTGGTTAATTCTTCTTCCTGATGGGAAAATAGAGTGACCTGTGCCTGTCCCAACACCAAGAGCTAGTCTCTCATTGGTTCCCCGTCTTCCCGTTCATCCTCAGGACAAATTGCAACCTGTACGGAACAGGAGGTTAAAGGTGCTGATGCTCCAAGTAGGGAGATTGCTAGTAAAGTGGCTGGAATGGCGAACCCGAGCACAAGGAGAGGAGAAATGAGGTGCTTTTTAGAAACCTTTCCCCATCACACGGTGTACCATCTTCTGGGTTTCTCATGCATGTTTTCGATGTAGGAAGATGCCCTTGAACCTGGAGATTTGGGACCCATGCGATGGGTAGCACGCAGTATTACTTTAAAGGGTCTGCGTTTGCTCACCCAACCTCACCAAACCTCTCAGCCCCAAGAGTGTCCACCCTTATGTCTCATCCAGCTGTGGGTCTAGATATGGTCAATCCAGGTTGCATCACAGCCCCTGAACGAATTGTGTAAGAATTTCTCTCTCTTTCCCTGTCTTTGTTTCATGGGTTTTTAAAAGTAATTTATTTTTATAATGGGGTTTAGCTGCTTTTCACGGCTGTGTTTATGCCGCTTTACACCCACTTGACACACTAACAGAGAGATATCAATACATAGGTTTTAAGATTATTACTAGTCAGATATATTCTTGTGCGGTGAATCGGGCGTGTTGAGTCCAGTTCTCTGAGCAAGGAGTAGGTCTTGTCTATTACATATTGGGTTTATGGAACGGTATCTGAGCTAATTTGAAACTCTTGTTTTATGTATCACCCCACCTCACCTTTCCCGTTAAGCAGCCATAGTGTGTTTTCTGCATGTGTGACTCTGTTCTGTTTTGTAATTCAGTTCAAGTGTAACGGTTTTTCCATTCCCTCTATAAGTGACACCTTATGAGAAGTGTCCTTTTCTGTGTGACTTATTTCACTTAGAATCGTCTTACCTAAATCCACTCATCATGCTGCTACTAGCCTTATGACATTGATTTCATGGCTGAGTGATATTCCATTGTACATAAGGACCACAACTTTTTTATCCATTTTTCGCTTTCCTGGGATATTTAAGGTGGAAGGAAGTGGAGGTCCTTGTCAACAGAGCAGCCCTAAACTTTGGGGTGCTTGTGTCTTGCTGATTTTCAATTTTCCCACTTTATCCCCCCATGCGTGGAAGTGCCCTATGCTCTCTAAGCTGTGTTTTTTAGATGTTTCAGGACACACCGTACACTTCTCCAGAGTGGCTGTTGGCAATTTACATCCCGCCCATCAGTGTAGCAAGGCTCCCATTTCTCCATGGCCTGTCCTGCATTTCTGGTTTTGACACTTTTTTCAGCATGGCCCTTTTGACCGATGGGAAGCGAGACTTCTTTGTAGCGCTGATTTGCCTTTCCAGGTTGCTTGGTTGGCCAAAAAGGGCGTATGCGTTTTTTCCTGAATATATTCAGGAAAAAACGCATACGCCCTTTTTGGCCAAGGGCATCATTGTCAACGTTTTGCCGCTTTTCATGTGCTTTAAAGGCGATTCGAATCTACCTCCTGAAATCTGTTTCCTGCAATTCTGCCTTGATTTCAAATCCTCTTCTTTGCCTTCCCTCAATATATTTGTGGACGAGAGTTATCATTTATAACTCTGCAGGTTTGTGAATTGCAGTGCCCTGAAGCTCCATTTTACAAGTCGCTTTTTTGGGAGCCGGCCGCAAAAGCGCAGGATGGCTTCAGGCCCTGTTCTGGTTCCGGGGGGCAGGCTGAGCCTGTGGTTAATTCTTCTTCCTGATGGGAAAATAGAGTGACCTGTGCTTGTCCCAACACCAAGAGCTAGTCTCTCATTGGTTCCCCGTCTTCCCGTTCATCCTGGGGACAAATTGCAACCTGTACGGAACAGGAGGTTAAAGGTGCTGATGCTCCAAGTAGGGAGATTGCTAGTAAAGTGGCTGGAATGGCGAACCCGAGCACAAGGAGAGGAGAAATGAGGTGCTTTTTAGAAACCTTTCCCCATCACACGGTGTACCATCTTCTGGGTTTCTCATGCATGTTTTCGATGTAGGAAGATGCCCTTGAACCTGGAGATTTGGGACCCATGCGATGGGTAGCACGCAGTATTACTTTAAAGGGTCTGCGTTTGCTCACCCAACCTCACCAAACCTCTCAGCCCCAAGAGTGTCCACCCTTATGTCTCATCCAGCTGTGGGTCTAGATATGGTCAATCCAGGTTGCATCACAGCCCCTGAACGAATTGTGTAAGAATTTCTCTCTCTTTCCCTGTCTTTGTTTCATGGGTTTTTAAAAGTAATTTATTTTTATAATGGGGTTTAGCTGCTTTTCACGGCTGTGTTTAGGCCGCTTTACACCCACTTGACACACTAACAGAGAGATATCAATACATAGGTTTTAAGATTATTACTAGTCAGATATATTCTTGTGCGGTGAATCGGGCGTGTTGAGTCCAGTTCTCTGAGCAAGGAGTAGGTCTTGTCTATTACATATTGGGTTTATGGAACGGTATCTGAGCTAATTTGAAACTCTTGTTTTATGTATCACCCCACCTCACCTTTCCCGTTAAGCAGCCATAGTGTGTTTTCTGCATGTGTGACTCTGTTCTGTTTTGTAATTCAGTTCAAGTGTAACGGTTTTTCCATTCCCTCTATAAGTGACACCTTATGAGAAGTGTCCTTTTCTGTGTGACTTATTTCACTTAGAATCGTCTTACCTAAATCCACTCATCATGCTGCTACTAGCCTTATGACATTGATTTCATGGCTGAGTGATATTCCATTGTACATAAGGACCACAACTTTTTTATCCATTTTTCGCTTTCCTGGGATATTTAAGGTGGAAGGAAGTGGAGGTCCTTGTCAACAGAGCAGCCCTAAACTTTGGGGTGCTTGTGTCTTGCTGATTTTCAATTTTCCCACTTTATCCCCCCATGCGTGGAAGTGCCCTATGCTCTCTAAGCTGTGTTTTTTAGATGTTTCAGGACACACCGTACACTTCTCCAGAGTGGCTGTTGGCAATTTACATCCCGCCCATCAGTGTAGCAAGGCTCCCATTTCTCCATGGCCTGTCCTGCATTTCTGGTTTTGACACTTTTTTCAGCATGGCCCTTTTGACCGATGGGAAGCGAGACTTCTTTGTAGCGCTGATTTGCCTTTCAAGGTTGCTTGGTTGGCCAAAAAGGGCGTATGCGTTTTTTCCTGAATATATTCAGGAAAAAACGCATACGCCCTTTTTGGCCAAGGGCATCATTGTCAACGTTTTGCCGCTTTTCATGTGCTTTAAAGGCGATTTGCATCTTCCTCCTGAAATCTGTTTCCTGCAATTCTGCCTTGATTTCAAATCCTCTTCTTTGCCTTCCCTCAATATATTTGTGGACGAGAGTTATCATTTATAACTCTGCAGGTTTGTGAATTGCAGTGCCCTGAAGCTCCATTTTACAAGTCGCTTTTTTGGGAGCCGGCCGCAAAAGCGCAGGATGGCTTCAGGCCCTGTTCTGGTTCCGGGGGGCAGGCTGAGCCTGTGGTTAATTCTTCTTCCTGATGGGAAAATAGAGTGACCTGTGCCTGTCCCAACACCAAGAGCTAGTCTCTCATTGGTTCCCCGTCTTCCCGTTCATCCTGGGGACAAATTGCAACCTGTACAGAACAGGAGGTTAAAGGTGCTGATGCTCCAAGTAGGGAGATTGCTAGTAAAGTGGCTGGAATGGCGAACCCGAGCACAAGGAGAGGAGAAATGAGGTGCTTTTTAGAAACCTTTCCCCATCACACGGTGTACCATCTTCTGGGTTTCTCATGCATGTTTTCGATGTAGGAAGATGCCCTTGAACCTGGAGATTTGGGACCCATGCGATGGGTAGCACGCAGTATTACTTTAAAGGGTCTGCGTTTGCTCACCCAACCTCACCAAACCTCTCAGCCCCAAGAGTGTCCACCCTTATGTCTCATCCAGCTGTGGGTCTAGATATGGTCAATCCAGGTTGCATCACAGCCCCTGAACGAATTGTGTAAGAATTTCTCTCTCTTTCCCTGTCTTTGTTTCATGGGTTTTTAAAAGTAATTTATTTTTATAATGGGGTTTAGCTGCTTTTCACGGCTGTGTTTATGCCGCTTTACACCCACTTGACACACTAACAGAGAGATATCAATACATAGGTTTTAAGATTATTACTAGTCAGATATATTCTTGTGCGGTGAATCGGGCGTGTTGAGTCCAGTTCTCTGAGCAAGGAGTAGGTCTTGTCTATTACATATTGGGTTTATGGAACGGTATCTGAGCTAATTTGAAACTCTTGTTTTATGTATCACCCCACCTCACCTTTCCCGTTAAGCAGCCATAGTGTGTTTTCTGCATGTGTGACTCTGTTCTGTTTTGTAATTCAGTTCAAGTGTAACGGTTTTTCCATTCCCTCTATAAGTGACACCTTATGAGAAGTGTCCTTTTCTGTGTGACTTATTTCACTTAGAATCGTCTTACCTAAATCCACTCATCATGCTGCTACTAGCCTTATGACATTGATTTCATGGCTGAGTGATATTCCATTGTACATAAGGACCACAACTTTTTTATCCATTTTTCGCTTTCCTGGGATATTTAAGGTGGAAGGAAGTGGAGGTCCTTGTCAACAGAGCAGCCCTAAACTTTGGGGTGCTTGTGTCTTGCTGATTTTCAATTTTCCCACTTTATCCCCCCATGCGTGGAAGTGCCCTATGCTCTCTAAGCTGTGTTTTTTAGATGTTTCAGGACACACCGTACACTTCTCCAGAGTGGCTGTTGGCAATTTACATCCCGCCCATCAGTGTAGCAAGGCTCCCATTTCTCCATGGCCTGTCCTGCATTTCTGGTTTTGACACTTTTTTCAGCATGGCCCTTTTGACCGATGGGAAGCGAGACTTCTTTGTAGCGCTGATTTGCCTTTCCAGGTTGCTTGGTTGGCCAAAAAGGGCGTATGCGTTTTTTCCTGAATATATTCAGGAAAAAACGCATACGCCCTTTTTGGCCAAGGGCATCATTGTCAACGTTTTGCCGCTTTTCATGTGCTTTAAAGGCGATTCGAATCTACCTCCTGAAATCTGTTTCCTGCAATTCTGCCTTGATTTCAAATCCTCTTCTTTGCCTTCCCTCAATATATTTGTGGACGAGAGTTATCATTTATAACTCTGCAGGTTTGTGAATTGCAGTGCCCTGAAGCTCCATTTTACAAGTCGCTTTTTTGGGAGCCGGCCGCAAAAGCGCAGGATGGCTTCAGGCCCTGTTCTGGTTCCGGGGGGCAGGCTGAGCCTGTGGTTAATTCTTCTTCCTGATGGGAAAATAGAGTGACCTGTGCCTGTCCCAACACCAAGAGCTAGTCTCTCATTGGTTCCCCGTCTTCCCGTTCATCCTCAGGACAAATTGCAACCTGTACGGAACAGGAGGTTAAAGGTGCTGATGCTCCAAGTAGGGAGATTGCTAGTAAAGTGGCTGGAATGGCGAACCCGAGCACAAGGAGAGGAGAAATGAGGTGCTTTTTAGAAACCTTTCCCCATCACACGGTGTACCATCTTCTGGGTTTCTCATGCATGTTTTCGATGTAGGAAGATGCCCTTGAACCTGGAGATTTGGGACCCATGCGATGGGTAGCACGCAGTATTACTTTAAAGGGTCTGCGTTTGCTCACCCAACCTCACCAAACCTCTCAGCCCCAAGAGTGTCCACCCTTATGTCTCATCCAGCTGTGGGTCTAGATATGGTCAATCCAGGTTGCATCACAGCCCCTGAACGAATTGTGTAAGAATTTCTCTCTCTTTCCCTGTCTTTGTTTCATGGGTTTTTAAAAGTAATTTATTTTTATAATGGGGTTTAGCTGCTTTTCACGGCTGTGTTTATGCCGCTTTACACCCACTTGACACACTAACAGAGAGATATCAATACATAGGTTTTAAGATTATTACTAGTCAGATATATTCTTGTGCGGTGAATCGGGCGTGTTGAGTCCAGTTCTCTGAGCAAGGAGTAGGTCTTGTCTATTACATATTGGGTTTATGGAACGGTATCTGAGCTAATTTGAAACTCTTGTTTTATGTATCACCCCACCTCACCTTTCCCGTTAAGCAGCCATAGTGTGTTTTCTGCATGTGTGACTCTGTTCTGTTTTGTAATTCAGTTCAAGTGTAACGGTTTTTCCATTCCCTCTATAAGTGACACCTTATGAGAAGTGTCCTTTTCTGTGTGACTTATTTCACTTAGAATCGTCTTACCTAAATCCACTCATCATGCTGCTACTAGCCTTATGACATTGATTTCATGGCTGAGTGATATTCCATTGTACATAAGGACCACAACTTTTTTATCCATTTTTCGCTTTCCTGGGATATTTAAGGTGGAAGGAAGTGGAGGTCCTTGTCAACAGAGCAGCCCTAAACTTTGGGGTGCTTGTGTCTTGCTGATTTTCAATTTTCCCACTTTATCCCCCCATGCGTGGAAGTGCCCTATGCTCTCTAAGCTGTGTTTTTTAGATGTTTCAGGACACACCGTACACTTCTCCAGAGTGGCTGTTGGCAATTTACATCCCGCCCATCAGTGTAGCAAGGCTCCCATTTCTCCATGGCCTGTCCTGCATTTCTGGTTTTGACACTTTTTTCAGCATGGCCCTTTTGACCGATGGGAAGCGAGACTTCTTTGTAGCGCTGATTTGCCTTTCCAGGTTGCTTGGTTGGCCAAAAAGGGCGTATGCGTTTTTTCCTGAATATATTCAGGAAAAAACGCATACGCCCTTTTTGGCCAAGGGCATCATTGTCAACGTTTTGCCGCTTTTCATGTGCTTTAAAGGCGATTCGAATCTACCTCCTGAAATCTGTTTCCTGCAATTCTGCCTTGATTTCAAATCCTCTTCTTTGCCTTCCCTCAATATATTTGTGGACGAGAGTTATCATTTATAACTCTGCAGGTTTGTGAATTGCAGTGCCCTGAAGCTCCATTTTACAAGTCGCTTTTTTGGGAGCCGGCCGCAAAAGCGCAGGATGGCTTCAGGCCCTGTTCTGGTTCCGGGGGGCAGGCTGAGCCTGTGGTTAATTCTTCTTCCTGATGGGAAAATAGAGTGACCTGTGCCTGTCCCAACACCAAGAGCTAGTCTCTCATTGGTTCCCCGTCTTCCCGTTCATCCTCAGGACAAATTGCAACCTGTACGGAACAGGAGGTTAAAGGTGCTGATGCTCCAAGTAGGGAGATTGCTAGTAAAGTGGCTGGAATGGCGAACCCGAGCACAAGGAGATGAGAAATGAGGTGCGTTTTAGAAACCTTTCCCCATCACACGGTGTACCATCTTCTGGGTTTCTCATGCATGTTTTCGATGTAGGAAGATGCCCTTGAACCTGGAGATTTGGGACCCATGCGATGGGTAGCACGCAGTATTACTTTAAAGGGTCTGCGTTTGCTCACCCAACCTCACCAAACCTCTCAGCCCCAAGAGTGTCCACCCTTATGTCTCATCCAGCTGTGGGTCTAGATATGGTCAATCCAGGTTGCATCACAGCCCCTGAACGAATTGTGTAAGAATTTCTCTCTCCTTCCCTGTCTTTGTTTCATGGGTTTTCAAAAGTAATTTATTTTTATAATGGGGTTTAGCTGCTTTTCACGGCTGTGTTTAGGCCGCTTTACACCCACTTGACACACTAACAGAGAGATATCAATACATAGGTTTTAAGATTATTACTAGTCAGATATATTCTTGTGCGGTGAATCGGGCGTGTTGAGTCCAGTTCTCTGAGCAAGGAGTAGGTCTTGTCTATTACATATTGGGTTTATGGAACGGTATCTGAGCTAATTTGAAACTCTTGTTTTATGTATCACCTCACCTCACCTTTCCCGTTAAGCAGCCATAGTGTGTTTTCTGCATGTGTGACTCTGTTCTGTTTTGTAATTCAGTTCAAGTGTAACGGTTTTTCCATTCCCTCTATAAGTGACACCTTATGAGAAGTGTCCTTTTCTGTGTGACTTATTTCACTTAGAATCGTCTTACCTAAATCCACTCATCATGCTGCTACTAGCCTTATGACATTGATTTCATGGCTGAGTGATATTCCATTGTACATAAGGACCACAACTTTTTTATCCATTTTTCGCTTTCCTGGGATATTTAAGGTGGAAGGAAGTGGAGGTCCTTGTCAACAGAGCAGCCCTAAACTTTGGGGTGCTTGTGTCTTGCTAATTTTCAATTTTCCCACTTTATCCCCCCATGCGTGGAAGTGCCCTATGCTCTCTAAGCTGTGGTTTTTAGATGTTTCAGGACACACCGTACACTTCTCCAGAGTGGCTGTTGGCAATTTACATCCCACCCATCAGTGTAGCAATGCTCCCATTTCTCCACGGCCTGTCCTGCATTTCTGGTTTTGACACTTTTTTCAGCATGGCCCTTTTGACCGATGGGAAGCGAGACTTCTTTGTAGCGCTGATTTGCCTTTCCAGGTTGCTTGGTTGGCCAAAAAGGGCGTATGCGTTTTTTCCTGAATATATTCAGGAAAAAACGCATACGCCCTTTTTGGCCAAGGGCATCATTGTCAACGTTTTGCCGCTTTTCATGTGCTTTAAAGGCGATTCGAATCTACCTCCTGAAATCTGTTTCCTGCAATTCTGCCTTGATTTCAAATCCTCTTCTTTGCCTTCCCTCAATATATTTGTGGACGAGAGTTATCATTTATAACTCTGCAGGTTTGTGAATTGCAGTGCCCTGAAGCTCCATTTTACAAGTCGCTTTTTTGGGAGCCGGCCGCAAAAGCGCAGGATGGCTTCAGGCCCTGTTCTGGTTCCGGGGGGCAGGCTGAGCCTGTGGTTAATTCTTCTTCCTGATGGGAAAATAGAGTGACCTGTGCTTGTCCCAACACCAAGAGCTAGTCTCTCATTGGTTCCCCGTCTTCCCGTTCATCCTGGGGACAAATTGCAACCTGTACGGAACAGGAGGTTAAAGGTGCTGATGCTCCAAGTAGGGAGATTGCTAGTAAAGTGGCTGGAATGGCGAACCCGAGCACAAGGAGAGGAGAAATGAGGTGCTTTTTAGAAACCTTTCCCCATCACACGGTGTACCATCTTCTGGGTTTCTCATGCATGTTTTCGATGTAGGAAGATGCCCTTGAACCTGGAGATTTGGGACCCATGCGATGGGTAGCACGCAGTATTACTTTAAAGGGTCTGCGTTTGCTCACCCAACCTCACCAAACCTCTCAGCCCCAAGAGTGTCCACCCTTATGTCTCATCCAGCTGTGGGTCTAGATATGGTCAATCCAGGTTGCATCACAGCCCCTGAACGAATTGTGTAAGAATTTCTCTCTCTTTCCCTGTCTTTGTTTCATGGGTTTTTAAAAGTAATTTATTTTTATAATGGGGTTTAGCTGCTTTTCACGGCTGTGTTTAGGCCGCTTTACACCCACTTGACACACTAACAGAGAGATATCAATACATAGGTTTTAAGATTATTACTAGTCAGATATATTCTTGTGCGGTGAATCGGGCGTGTTGAGTCCAGTTCTCTGAGCAAGGAGTAGGTCTTGTCTATTACATATTGGGTTTATGGAACGGTATCTGAGCTAATTTGAAACTCTTGTTTTATGTATCACCCCACCTCACCTTTCCCGTTAAGCAGCCATAGTGTGTTTTCTGCATGTGTGACTCTGTTCTGTTTTGTAATTCAGTTCAAGTGTAACGGTTTTTCCATTCCCTCTATAAGTGACACCTTATGAGAAGTGTCCTTTTCTGTGTGACTTATTTCACTTAGAATCGTCTTACCTAAATCCACTCATCATGCTGCTACTAGCCTTATGACATTGATTTCATGGCTGAGTGATATTCCATTGTACATAAGGACCACAACTTTTTTATCCATTTTTCGCTTTCCTGGGATATTTAAGGTGGAAGGAAGTGGAGGTCCTTGTCAACAGAGCAGCCCTAAACTTTGGGGTGCTTGTGTCTTGCTGATTTTCAATTTTCCCACTTTATCCCCCCATGCGTGGAAGTGCCCTATGCTCTCTAAGCTGTGTTTTTTAGATGTTTCAGGACACACCGTACACTTCTCCAGAGTGGCTGTTGGCAATTTACATCCCGCCCATCAGTGTAGCAAGGCTCCCATTTCTCCATGGCCTGTCCTGCATTTCTGGTTTTGACACTTTTTTCAGCATGGCCCTTTTGACCGATGGGAAGCGAGACTTCTTTGTAGCGCTGATTTGCCTTTCAAGGTTGCTTGGTTGGCCAAAAAGGGCGTATGCGTTTTTTCCTGAATATATTCAGGAAAAAACGCATACGCCCTTTTTGGCCAAGGGCATCATTGTCAACGTTTTGCCGCTTTTCATGTGCTTTAAAGGCGATTCGCATCTTCCTCCTGAAATCTGTTTCCTGAAATTCTGCCTTGATTTCAAATCCTCTTCTTTGCCTTCCCTCAATATATTTGTGGACGAGAGTTATCATTTATAACTCTGCAGGTTTGTGAATTGCAGTGCCCTGAAGCTCCATTTTACAAGTCGCTTTTTTGGGAGCCGGCCGCAAAAGCGCAGGATGGCTTCAGGCCCTGTTCTGGTTCCGGGGGGCAGGCTGAGCCTGTGGTTAATTCTTCTTCCTGATGGGAAAATAGAGTGACCTGTGCCTGTCCCAACACCAAGAGCTAGTCTCTCATTGGTTCCCCGTCTTCCCGTTCATCCTGGGGACAAATTGCAACCTGTACAGAACAGGAGGTTAAAGGTGCTGATGCTCCAAGTAGGGAGATTGCTAGTAAAGTGGCTGGAATGGCGAACCCGAGCACAAGGAGAGGAGAAATGAGGTGCTTTTTAGAAACCTTTCCCCATCACACGGTGTACCATCTTCTGGGTTTCTCATGCATGTTTTCGATGTAGGAAGATGCCCTTGAACCTGGAGATTTGGGACCCATGCGATGGGTAGCACGCAGTATTACTTTAAAGGGTCTGCGTTTGCTCACCCAACCTCACCAAACCTCTCAGCCCCAAGAGTGTCCACCCTTATGTCTCATCCAGCTGTGGGTCTAGATATGGTCAATCCAGGTTGCATCACAGCCCCTGAACGAATTGTGTAAGAATTTCTCTCTCTTTCCCTGTCTTTGTTTCATGGGTTTTTAAAAGTAATTTATTTTTATAATGGGGTTTAGCTGCTTTTCACGGCTGTGTTTAGGCCGCTTTACACCCACTTGACACACTAACAGAGAGATATCAATACATAGGTTTTAAGATTATTACTAGTCAGATATATTCTTGTGCGGTGAATCGGGCGTGTTGAGTCCAGTTCTCTGAGCAAGGAGTAGGTCTTGTCTATTACATATTGGGTTTATGGAACGGTATCTGAGCTAATTTGAAACTCTTGTTTTATGTATCACCCCACCTCACCTTTCCCGTTAAGCAGCCATAGTGTGTTTTCTGCATGTGTGACTCTGTTCTGTTTTGTAATTCAGTTCAAGTGTAACGGTTTTTCCATTCCCTCTATAAGTGACACCTTATGAGAAGTGTCCTTTTCTGTGTGACTTATTTCACTTAGAATCGTCTTACCTAAATCCACTCATCATGCTGCTACTAGCCTTATGACATTGATTTCATGGCTGAGTGATATTCCATTGTACATAAGGACCACAACTTTTTTATCCATTTTTCGCTTTCCTGGGATATTTAAGGTGGAAGGAAGTGGAGGTCCTTGTCAACAGAGCAGCCCTAAACTTTGGGGTGCTTGTGTCTTGCTGATTTTCAATTTTCCCACTTTATCCCCCCATGCGTGGAAGTGCCCTATGCTCTCTAAGCTGTGTTTTTTAGATGTTTCAGGACACACCGTACACTTCTCCAGAGTGGCTGTTGGCAATTTACATCCCGCCCATCAGTGTAGCAAGGCTCCCATTTCTCCATGGCCTGTCCTGCATTTCTGGTTTTGACACTTTTTTCAGCATGGCCCTTTTGACCGATGGGAAGCGAGACTTCTTTGTAGCGCTGATTTGCCTTTCCAGGTTGCTTGGTTGGCCAAAAAGGGCGTATGCGTTTTTTCCTGAATATATTCAGGAAAAAACGCATACGCCCTTTTTGGCCAAGGGCATCATTGTCAACGTTTTGCCGCTTTTCATGTGCTTTAAAGGCGATTCGAATCTACCTCCTGAAATCTGTTTCCTGCAATTCTGCCTTGATTTCAAATCCTCTTCTTTGCCTTCCCTCAATATATTTGTGGACGAGAGTTATCATTTATAACTCTGCAGGTTTGTGAATTGCAGTGCCCTGAAGCTCCATTTTACAAGTCGCTTTTTTGGGAGCCGGCCGCAAAAGCGCAGGATGGCTTCAGGCCCTGTTCTGGTTCCGGGGGGCAGGCTGAGCCTGTGGTTAATTCTTCTTCCTGATGGGAAAATAGAGTGACCTGTGCCTGTCCCAACACCAAGAGCTAGTCTCTCATTGGTTCCCCGTCTTCCCGTTCATCCTCAGGACAAATTGCAACCTGTACGGAACAGGAGGTTAAAGGTGCTGATGCTCCAAGTAGGGAGATTGCTAGTAAAGTGGCTGGAATGGCGAACCCGAGCACAAGGAGATGAGAAATGAGGTGCGTTTTAGAAACCTTTCCCCATCACACGGTGTACCATCTTCTGGGTTTCTCATGCATGTTTTCGATGTAGGAAGATGCCCTTGAACCTGGAGATTTGGGACCCATGCGATGGGTAGCACGCAGTATTACTTTAAAGGGTCTGCGTTTGCTCACCCAACCTCACCAAACCTCTCAGCCCCAAGAGTGTCCACCCTTATGTCTCATCCAGCTGTGGGTCTAGATATGGTCAATCCAGGTTGCATCACAGCCCCTGAACGAATTGTGTAAGAATTTCTCTCTCCTTCCCTGTCTTTGTTTCATGGGTTTTCAAAAGTAATTTATTTTTATAATGGGGTTTAGCTGCTTTTCACGGCTGTGTTTAGGCCGCTTTACACCCACTTGACACACTAACAGAGAGATATCAATACATAGGTTTTAAGATTATTACTAGTCAGATATATTCTTGTGCGGTGAATCGGGCGTGTTGAGTCCAGTTCTCTGAGCAAGGAGTAGGTCTTGTCTATTACATATTGGGTTTATGGAACGGTATCTGAGCTAATTTGAAACTCTTGTTTTATGTATCACCTCACCTCACCTTTCCCGTTAAGCAGCCATAGTGTGTTTTCTGCATGTGTGACTCTGTTCTGTTTTGTAATTCAGTTCAAGTGTAACGGTTTTTCCATTCCCTCTATAAGTGACACCTTATGAGAAGTGTCCTTTTCTGTGTGACTTATTTCACTTAGAATCGTCTTACCTAAATCCACTCATCATGCTGCTACTAGCCTTATGACATTGATTTCATGGCTGAGTGATATTCCATTGTACATAAGGACCACAACTTTTTTATCCATTTTTCGCTTTCCTGGGATATTTAAGGTGGAAGGAAGTGGAGGTCCTTGTCAACAGAGCAGCCCTAAACTTTGGGGTGCTTGTGTCTTGCTAATTTTCAATTTTCCCACTTTATCCCCCCATGCGTGGAAGTGCCCTATGCTCTCTAAGCTGTGGTTTTTAGATGTTTCAGGACACACCGTACACTTCTCCAGAGTGGCTGTTGGCAATTTACATCCCACCCATCAGTGTAGCAATGCTCCCATTTCTCCACGGCCTGTCCTGCATTTCTGGTTTTGACACTTTTTTCAGCATGGCCCTTTTGACCGATGGGAAGCGAGACTTCTTTGTAGCGCTGATTTGCCTTTCCAGGTTGCTTGGTTGGCCAAAAAGGGCGTATGCGTTTTTTCCTGAATATATTCAGGAAAAAACGCATACGCCCTTTTTGGCCAAGGGCATCATTGTCAACGTTTTGCCGCTTTTCATGTGCTTTAAAGGCGATTCGAATCTACCTCCTGAAATCTGTTTCCTGCAATTCTGCCTTGATTTCAAATCCTCTTCTTTGCCTTCCCTCAATATATTTGTGGACGAGAGTTATCATTTATAACTCTGCAGGTTTGTGAATTGCAGTGCCCTGAAGCTCCATTTTACAAGTCGCTTTTTTGGGAGCCGGCCGCAAAAGCGCAGGATGGCTTCAGGCCCTGTTCTGGTTCCGGGGGGCAGGCTGAGCCTGTGGTTAATTCTTCTTCCTGATGGGAAAATAGAGTGACCTGTGCTTGTCCCAACACCAAGAGCTAGTCTCTCATTGGTTCCCCGTCTTCCCGTTCATCCTGGGGACAAATTGCAACCTGTACGGAACAGGAGGTTAAAGGTGCTGATGCTCCAAGTAGGGAGATTGCTAGTAAAGTGGCTGGAATGGCGAACCCGAGCACAAGGAGAGGAGAAATGAGGTGCTTTTTAGAAACCTTTCCCCATCACACGGTGTACCATCTTCTGGGTTTCTCATGCATGTTTTCGATGTAGGAAGATGCCCTTGAACCTGGAGATTTGGGACCCATGCGATGGGTAGCACGCAGTATTACTTTAAAGGGTCTGCGTTTGCTCACCCAACCTCACCAAACCTCTCAGCCCCAAGAGTGTCCACCCTTATGTCTCATCCAGCTGTGGGTCTAGATATGGTCAATCCAGGTTGCATCACAGCCCCTGAACGAATTGTGTAAGAATTTCTCTCTCTTTCCCTGTCTTTGTTTCATGGGTTTTTAAAAGTAATTTATTTTTATAATGGGGTTTAGCTGCTTTTCACGGCTGTGTTTAGGCCGCTTTACACCCACTTGACACACTAACAGAGAGATATCAATACATAGGTTTTAAGATTATTACTAGTCAGATATATTCTTGTGCGGTGAATCGGGCGTGTTGAGTCCAGTTCTCTGAGCAAGGAGTAGGTCTTGTCTATTACATATTGGGTTTATGGAACGGTATCTGAGCTAATTTGAAACTCTTGTTTTATGTATCACCCCACCTCACCTTTCCCGTTAAGCAGCCATAGTGTGTTTTCTGCATGTGTGACTCTGTTCTGTTTTGTAATTCAGTTCAAGTGTAACGGTTTTTCCATTCCCTCTATAAGTGACACCTTATGAGAAGTGTCCTTTTCTGTGTGACTTATTTCACTTAGAATCGTCTTACCTAAATCCACTCATCATGCTGCTACTAGCCTTATGACATTGATTTCATGGCTGAGTGATATTCCATTGTACATAAGGACCACAACTTTTTTATCCATTTTTCGCTTTCCTGGGATATTTAAGGTGGAAGGAAGTGGAGGTCCTTGTCAACAGAGCAGCCCTAAACTTTGGGGTGCTTGTGTCTTGCTGATTTTCAATTTTCCCACTTTATCCCCCCATGCGTGGAAGTGCCCTATGCTCTCTAAGCTGTGTTTTTTAGATGTTTCAGGACACACCGTACACTTCTCCAGAGTGGCTGTTGGCAATTTACATCCCGCCCATCAGTGTAGCAAGGCTCCCATTTCTCCATGGCCTGTCCTGCATTTCTGGTTTTGACACTTTTTTCAGCATGGCCCTTTTGACCGATGGGAAGCGAGACTTCTTTGTAGCGCTGATTTGCCTTTCAAGGTTGCTTGGTTGGCCAAAAAGGGCGTATGCGTTTTTTCCTGAATATATTCAGGAAAAAACGCATACGCCCTTTTTGGCCAAGGGCATCATTGTCAACGTTTTGCCGCTTTTCATGTGCTTTAAAGGCGATTCGCATCTTCCTCCTGAAATCTGTTTCCTGCAATTCTGCCTTGATTTCAAATCCTCTTCTTTGCCTTCCCTCAATATATTTGTGGACGAGAGTTATCATTTATAACTCTGCAGGTTTGTGAATTGCAGTGCCCTGAAGCTCCATTTTACAAGTCGCTTTTTTGGGAGCCGGCCGCAAAAGCGCAGGATGGCTTCAGGCCCTGTTCTGGTTCCGGGGGGCAGGCTGAGCCTGTGGTTAATTCTTCTTCCTGATGGGAAAATAGAGTGACCTGTGCCTGTCCCAACACCAAGAGCTAGTCTCTCATTGGTTCCCCGTCTTCCCGTTCATCCTGGGGACAAATTGCAACCTGTACAGAACAGGAGGTTAAAGGTGCTGATGCTCCAAGTAGGGAGATTGCTAGTAAAGTGGCTGGAATGGCGAACCCGAGCACAAGGAGAGGAGAAATGAGGTGCTTTTTAGAAACCTTTCCCCATCACACGGTGTACCATCTTCTGGGTTTCTCATGCATGTTTTCGATGTAGGAAGATGCCCTTGAACCTGGAGATTTGGGACCCATGCGATGGGTAGCACGCAGTATTACTTTAAAGGGTCTGCGTTTGCTCACCCAACCTCACCAAACCTCTCAGCCCCAAGAGTGTCCACCCTTATGTCTCATCCAGCTGTGGGTCTAGATATGGTCAATCCAGGTTGCATCACAGCCCCTGAACGAATTGTGTAAGAATTTCTCTCTCTTTCCCTGTCTTTGTTTCATGGGTTTTTAAAAGTAATTTATTTTTATAATGGGGTTTAGCTGCTTTTCACGGCTGTGTTTATGCCACTTTACACCCACTTGACACACTAACAGAGAGATATCAATACATAGGTTTTAAGATTATTACTAGTCAGATATATTCTTGTGCGGTGAATCGGGCGTGTTGAGTCCAGTTCTCTGAGCAAGGAGTAGGTCTTGTCTATTACATATTGGGTTTATGGAACGGTATCTGAGCTAATTTGAAACTCTTGTTTTATGTATCACCCCACCTCACCTTTCCCGTTAAGCAGCCATAGTGTGTTTTCTGCATGTGTGACTCTGTTCTGTTTTGTAATTCAGTTCAAGTGTAACGGTTTTTCCATTCCCTCTATAAGTGACACCTTATGAGAAGTGTCCTTTTCTGTGTGACTTATTTCACTTAGAATCGTCTTACCTAAATCCACTCATCATGCTGCTACTAGCCTTATGACATTGATTTCATGGCTGAGTGATATTCCATTGTACATAAGGACCACAACTTTTTTATCCATTTTTCGCTTTCCTGGGATATTTAAGGTGGAAGGAAGTGGAGGTCCTTGTCAACAGAGCAGCCCTAAACTTTGGGGTGCTTGTGTCTTGCTGATTTTCAATTTTCCCACTTTATCCCCCCATGCGTGGAAGTGCCCTATGCTCTCTAAGCTGTGTTTTTTAGATGTTTCAGGACACACCGTACACTTCTCCAGAGTGGCTGTTGGCAATTTACATCCCGCCCATCAGTGTAGCAAGGCTCCCATTTCTCCATGGCCTGTCCTGCATTTCTGGTTTTGACACTTTTTTCAGCATGGCCCTTTTGACCGATGGGAAGCGAGACTTCTTTGTAGCGCTGATTTGCCTTTCCAGGTTGCTTGGTTGGCCAAAAAGGGCGTATGCGTTTTTTCCTGAATATATTCAGGAAAAAACGCATACGCCCTTTTTGGCCAAGGGCATCATTGTCAACGTTTTGCCGCTTTTCATGTGCTTTAAAGGCGATTCGAATCTACCTCCTGAAATCTGTTTCCTGCAATTCTGCCTTGATTTCAAATCCTCTTCTTTGCCTTCCCTCAATATATTTGTGGACGAGAGTTATCATTTATAACTCTGCAGGTTTGTGAATTGCAGTGCCCTGAAGCTCCATTTTACAAGTCGCTTTTTTGGGAGCCGGCCGCAAAAGCGCAGGATGGCTTCAGGCCCTGTTCTGGTTCCGGGGGGCAGGCTGAGCCTGTGGTTAATTCTTCTTCCTGATGGGAAAATAGAGTGACCTGTGCCTGTCCCAACACCAAGAGCTAGTCTCTCATTGGTTCCCCGTCTTCCCGTTCATCCTCAGGACAAATTGCAACCTGTACGCAACAGGAGGTTAAAGGTGCTGATGCTCCAAGTAGGGAGATTGCTAGTAAAGTGGCTGGAATGGCGAACCCGAGCACAAGGAGAGGAGAAATGAGGTGCTTTTTAGAAACCTTTCCCCATCACACGGTGTACCATCTTCTGGGTTTCTCATGCATGTTTTCGATGTAGGAAGATGCCCTTGAACCTGGAGATTTGGGACCCATGCGATGGGTAGCACGCAGTATTACTTTAAAGGGTCTGCGTTTGCTCACCCAACCTCACCAAACCTCTCAGCCCCAAGAGTGTCCACCCTTATGTCTCATCCAGCTGTGGGTCTAGATATGGTCAATCCAGGTTGCATCACAGCCCCTGAACGAATTGTGTAAGAATTTCTCTCTCTTTCCCTGTCTTTGTTTCATGGGTTTTTAAAAGTAATTTATTTTTATAATGGGGTTTAGCTGCTTTTCACGGCTGTGTTTATGCCGCTTTACACCCACTTGACACACTAACAGAGAGATATCAATACATAGGTTTTAAGATTATTACTAGTCAGATATATTCTTGTGCGGTGAATCGGGCGTGTTGAGTCCAGTTCTCTGAGCAAGGAGTAGGTCTTGTCTATTACATATTGGGTTTATGGAACGGTATCTGAGCTAATTTGAAACTCTTGTTTTATGTATCACCCCACCTCACCTTTCCCGTTAAGCAGCCATAGTGTGTTTTCTGCATGTGTGACTCTGTTCTGTTTTGTAATTCAGTTCAAGTGTAACGGTTTTTCCATTCCCTCTATAAGTGACACCTTATGAGAAGTGTCCTTTTCTGTGTGACTTATTTCACTTAGAATCGTCTTACCTAAATCCACTCATCATGCTGCTACTAGCCTTATGACATTGATTTCATGGCTGAGTGATATTCCATTGTACATAAGGACCACAACTTTTTTATCCATTTTTCGCTTTCCTGGGATATTTAAGGTGGAAGGAAGTGGAGGTCCTTGTCAACAGAGCAGCCCTAAACTTTGGGGTGCTTGTGTCTTGCTGATTTTCAATTTTCCCACTTTATCCCCCCATGCGTGGAAGTGCCCTATGCTCTCTAAGCTGTGTTTTTTAGATGTTTCAGGACACACCGTACACTTCTCCAGAGTGGCTGTTGGCAATTTACATCCCGCCCATCAGTGTAGCAAGGCTCCCATTTCTCCATGGCCTGTCCTGCATTTCTGGTTTTGACACTTTTTTCAGCATGGCCCTTTTGACCGATGGGAAGCGAGACTTCTTTGTAGCGCTGATTTGCCTTTCCAGGTTGCTTGGTTGGCCAAAAAGGGCGTATGCGTTTTTTCCTGAATATATTCAGGAAAAAACGCATACGCCCTTTTTGGCCAAGGGCATCATTGTCAACGTTTTGCCGCTTTTCATGTGCTTTAAAGGCGATTCGAATCTACCTCCTGAAATCTGTTTCCTGCAATTCTGCCTTGATTTCAAATCCTCTTCTTTGCCTTCCCTCAATATATTTGTGGACGAGAGTTATCATTTATAACTCTGCAGGTTTGTGAATTGCAGTGCCCTGAAGCTCCATTTTACAAGTCGCTTTTTTGGGAGCCGGCCGCAAAAGCGCAGGATGGCTTCAGGCCCTGTTCTGGTTCCGGGGGGCAGGCTGAGCCTGTGGTTAATTCTTCTTCCTGATGGGAAAATAGAGTGACCTGTGCCTGTCCCAACACCAAGAGCTAGTCTCTCATTGGTTCCCCGTCTTCCCGTTCATCCTCAGGACAAATTGCAACCTGTACGGAACAGGAGGTTAAAGGTGCTGATGCTCCAAGTAGGGAGATTGCTAGTAAAGTGGCTGGAATGGCGAACCCGAGCACAAGGAGATGAGAAATGAGGTGCGTTTTAGAAACCTTTCCCCATCACACGGTGTACCATCTTCTGGGTTTCTCATGCATGTTTTCGATGTAGGAAGATGCCCTTGAACCTGGAGATTTGGGACCCATGCGATGGGTAGCACGCAGTATTACTTTAAAGGGTCTGCGTTTGCTCACCCAACCTCACCAAACCTCTCAGCCCCAAGAGTGTCCACCCTTATGTCTCATCCAGCTGTGGGTCTAGATATGGTCAATCCAGGTTGCATCACAGCCCCTGAACGAATTGTGTAAGAATTTCTCTCTCCTTCCCTGTCTTTGTTTCATGGGTTTTCAAAAGTAATTTATTTTTATAATGGGGTTTAGCTGCTTTTCACGGCTGTGTTTAGGCCGCTTTACACCCACTTGACACACTAACAGAGAGATATCAATACATAGGTTTTAAGATTATTACTAGTCAGATATATTCTTGTGCGGTGAATCGGGCGTGTTGAGTCCAGTTCTCTGAGCAAGGAGTAGGTCTTGTCTATTACATATTGGGTTTATGGAACGGTATCTGAGCTAATTTGAAACTCTTGTTTTATGTATCACCTCACCTCACCTTTCCCGTTAAGCAGCCATAGTGTGTTTTCTGCATGTGTGACTCTGTTCTGTTTTGTAATTCAGTTCAAGTGTAACGGTTTTTCCATTCCCTCTATAAGTGACACCTTATGAGAAGTGTCCTTTTCTGTGTGACTTATTTCACTTAGAATCGTCTTACCTAAATCCACTCATCATGCTGCTACTAGCCTTATGACATTGATTTCATGGCTGAGTGATATTCCATTGTACATAAGGACCACAACTTTTTTATCCATTTTTCGCTTTCCTGGGATATTTAAGGTGGAAGGAAGTGGAGGTCCTTGTCAACAGAGCAGCCCTAAACTTTGGGGTGCTTGTGTCTTGCTGATTTTCAATTTTCCCACTTTATCCCCCCATGCGTGGAAGTGCCCTATGCTCTCTAAGCTGTGTTTTTTAGATGTTTCAGGACACACCGTACACTTCTCCAGAGTGGCTGTTGGCAATTTACATCCCGCCCATCAGTGTAGCAAGGCTCCCATTTCTCCATGGCCTGTCCTGCATTTCTGGTTTTGACACTTTTTTCAGCATGGCCCTTTTGACCGATGGGAAGCGAGACTTCTTTGTAGCGCTGATTTGCCTTTCCAGGTTGCTTGGTTGGCCAAAAAGGGCGTATGCGTTTTTTCCTGAATATATTCAGGAAAAAACGCATACGCCCTTTTTGGCCAAGGGCATCATTGTCAACGTTTTGCCGCTTTTCATGTGCTTTAAAGGCGATTCGAATCTACCTCCTGAAATCTGTTTCCTGCAATTCTGCCTTGATTTCAAATCCTCTTCTTTGCCTTCCCTCAATATATTTGTGGACGAGAGTTATCATTTATAACTCTGCAGGTTTGTGAATTGCAGTGCCCTGAAGCTCCATTTTACAAGTCGCTTTTTTGGGAGCCGGCCGCAAAAGCGCAGGATGGCTTCAGGCCCTGTTCTGGTTCCGGGGGGCAGGCTGAGCCTGTGGTTAATTCTTCTTCCTGATGGGAAAATAGAGTGACCTGTGCTTGTCCCAACACCAAGAGCTAGTCTCTCATTGGTTCCCCGTCTTCCCGTTCATCCTGGGGACAAATTGCAACCTGTACGGAACAGGAGGTTAAAGGTGCTGATGCTCCAAGTAGGGAGATTGCTAGTAAAGTGGCTGGAATGGCGAACCCGAGCACAAGGAGAGGAGAAATGAGGTGCTTTTTAGAAACCTTTCCCCATCACACGGTGTACCATCTTCTGGGTTTCTCATGCATGTTTTCGATGTAGGAAGATGCCCTTGAACCTGGAGATTTGGGACCCATGCGATGGGTAGCACGCAGTATTACTTTAAAGGGTCTGCGTTTGCTCACCCAACCTCACCAAACCTCTCAGCCCCAAGAGTGTCCACCCTTATGTCTCATCCAGCTGTGGGTCTAGATATGGTCAATCCAGGTTGCATCACAGCCCCTGAACGAATTGTGTAAGAATTTCTCTCTCTTTCCCTGTCTTTGTTTCATGGGTTTTTAAAAGTAATTTATTTTTATAATGGGGTTTAGCTGCTTTTCACGGCTGTGTTTAGGCCGCTTTACACCCACTTGACACACTAACAGAGAGATATCAATACATAGGTTTTAAGATTATTACTAGTCAGATATATTCTTGTGCGGTGAATCGGGCGTGTTGAGTCCAGTTCTCTGAGCAAGGAGTAGGTCTTGTCTATTACATATTGGGTTTATGGAACGGTATCTGAGCTAATTTGAAACTCTTGTTTTATGTATCACCCCACCTCACCTTTCCCGTTAAGCAGCCATAGTGTGTTTTCTGCATGTGTGACTCTGTTCTGTTTTGTAATTCAGTTCAAGTGTAACGGTTTTTCCATTCCCTCTATAAGTGACACCTTATGAGAAGTGTCCTTTTCTGTGTGACTTATTTCACTTAGAATCGTCTTACCTAAATCCACTCATCATGCTGCTACTAGCCTTATGACATTGATTTCATGGCTGAGTGATATTCCATTGTACATAAGGACCACAACTTTTTTATCCATTTTTCGCTTTCCTGGGATATTTAAGGTGGAAGGAAGTGGAGGTCCTTGTCAACAGAGCAGCCCTAAACTTTGGGGTGCTTGTGTCTTGCTGATTTTCAATTTTCCCACTTTATCCCCCCATGCGTGGAAGTGCCCTATGCTCTCTAAGCTGTGTTTTTTAGATGTTTCAGGACACACCGTACACTTCTCCAGAGTGGCTGTTGGCAATTTACATCCCGCCCATCAGTGTAGCAAGGCTCCCATTTCTCCATGGCCTGTCCTGCATTTCTGGTTTTGACACTTTTTTCAGCATGGCCCTTTTGACCGATGGGAAGCGAGACTTCTTTGTAGCGCTGATTTGCCTTTCAAGGTTGCTTGGTTGGCCAAAAAGGGCGTATGCGTTTTTTCCTGAATATATTCAGGAAAAAACGCATACGCCCTTTTTGGCCAAGGGCATCATTGTCAACGTTTTGCCGCTTTTCATGTGCTTTAAAGGCGATTCGCATCTTCCTCCTGAAATCTGTTTCCTGCAATTCTGCCTTGATTTCAAATCCTCTTCTTTGCCTTCCCTCAATATATTTGTGGACGAGAGTTATCATTTATAACTCTGCAGGTTTGTGAATTGCAGTGCCCTGAAGCTCCATTTTACAAGTCGCTTTTTTGGGAGCCGGCCGCAAAAGCGCAGGATGGCTTCAGGCCCTGTTCTGGTTCCGGGGGGCAGGCTGAGCCTGTGGTTAATTCTTCTTCCTGATGGGAAAATAGAGTGACCTGTGCCTGTCCCAACACCAAGAGCTAGTCTCTCATTGGTTCCCCGTCTTCCCGTTCATCCTGGGGACAAATTGCAACCTGTACAGAACAGGAGGTTAAAGGTGCTGATGCTCCAAGTAGGGAGATTGCTAGTAAAGTGGCTGGAATGGCGAACCCGAGCACAAGGAGAGGAGAAATGAGGTGCTTTTTAGAAACCTTTCCCCATCACACGGTGTACCATCTTCTGGGTTTCTCATGCATGTTTTCGATGTAGGAAGATGCCCTTGAACCTGGAGATTTGGGACCCATGCGATGGGTAGCACGCAGTATTACTTTAAAGGGTCTGCGTTTGCTCACCCAACCTCACCAAACCTCTCAGCCCCAAGAGTGTCCACCCTTATGTCTCATCCAGCTGTGGGTCTAGATATGGTCAATCCAGGTTGCATCACAGCCCCTGAACGAATTGTGTAAGAATTTCTCTCTCTTTCCCTGTCTTTGTTTCATGGGTTTTTAAAAGTAATTTATTTTTATAATGGGGTTTAGCTGCTTTTCACGGCTGTGTTTATGCCGCTTTACACCCACTTGACACACTAACAGAGAGATATCAATACATAGGTTTTAAGATTATTACTAGTCAGATATATTCTTGTGCGGTGAATCGGGCGTGTTGAGTCCAGTTCTCTGAGCAAGGAGTAGGTCTTGTCTATTACATATTGGGTTTATGGAACGGTATCTGAGCTAATTTGAAACTCTTGTTTTATGTATCACCCCACCTCACCTTTCCCGTTAAGCAGCCATAGTGTGTTTTCTGCATGTGTGACTCTGTTCTGTTTTGTAATTCAGTTCAAGTGTAACGGTTTTTCCATTCCCTCTATAAGTGACACCTTATGAGAAGTGTCCTTTTCTGTGTGACTTATTTCACTTAGAATCGTCTTACCTAAATCCACTCATCATGCTGCTACTAGCCTTATGACATTGATTTCATGGCTGAGTGATATTCCATTGTACATAAGGACCACAACTTTTTTATCCATTTTTCGCTTTCCTGGGATATTTAAGGTGGAAGGAAGTGGAGGTCCTTGTCAACAGAGCAGCCCTAAACTTTGGGGTGCTTGTGTCTTGCTGATTTTCAATTTTCCCACTTTATCCCCCCATGCGTGGAAGTGCCCTATGCTCTCTAAGCTGTGTTTTTTAGATGTTTCAGGACACACCGTACACTTCTCCAGAGTGGCTGTTGGCAATTTACATCCCGCCCATCAGTGTAGCAAGGCTCCCATTTCTCCATGGCCTGTCCTGCATTTCTGGTTTTGACACTTTTTTCAGCATGGCCCTTTTGACCGATGGGAAGCGAGACTTCTTTGTAGCGCTGATTTGCCTTTCCAGGTTGCTTGGTTGGCCAAAAAGGGCGTATGCGTTTTTTCCTGAATATATTCAGGAAAAAACGCATACGCCCTTTTTGGCCAAGGGCATCATTGTCAACGTTTTGCCGCTTTTCATGTGCTTTAAAGGCGATTCGAATCTACCTCCTGAAATCTGTTTCCTGCAATTCTGCCTTGATTTCAAATCCTCTTCTTTGCCTTCCCTCAATATATTTGTGGACGAGAGTTATCATTTATAACTCTGCAGGTTTGTGAATTGCAGTGCCCTGAAGCTCCATTTTACAAGTCGCTTTTTTGGGAGCCGGCCGCAAAAGCGCAGGATGGCTTCAGGCCCTGTTCTGGTTCCGGGGGGCAGGCTGAGCCTGTGGTTAATTCTTCTTCCTGATGGGAAAATAGAGTGACCTGTGCCTGTCCCAACACCAAGAGCTAGTCTCTCATTGGTTCCCCGTCTTCCCGTTCATCCTCAGGACAAATTGCAACCTGTACGGAACAGGAGGTTAAAGGTGCTGATGCTCCAAGTAGGGAGATTGCTAGTAAAGTGGCTGGAATGGCGAACCCGAGCACAAGGAGAGGAGAAATGAGGTGCTTTTTAGAAACCTTTCCCCATCACACGGTGTACCATCTTCTGGGTTTCTCATGCATGTTTTCGATGTAGGAAGATGCCCTTGAACCTGGAGATTTGGGACCCATGCGATGGGTAGCACGCAGTATTACTTTAAAGGGTCTGCGTTTGCTCACCCAACCTCACCAAACCTCTCAGCCCCAAGAGTGTCCACCCTTATGTCTCATCCAGCTGTGGGTCTAGATATGGTCAATCCAGGTTGCATCACAGCCCCTGAACGAATTGTGTAAGAATTTCTCTCTCTTTCCCTGTCTTTGTTTCATGGGTTTTTAAAAGTAATTTATTTTTATAATGGGGTTTAGCTGCTTTTCACGGCTGTGTTTATGCCGCTTTACACCCACTTGACACACTAACAGAGAGATATCAATACATAGGTTTTAAGATTATTACTAGTCAGATATATTCTTGTGCGGTGAATCGGGCGTGTTGAGTCCAGTTCTCTGAGCAAGGAGTAGGTCTTGTCTATTACATATTGGGTTTATGGAACGGTATCTGAGCTAATTTGAAACTCTTGTTTTATGTATCACCCCACCTCACCTTTCCCGTTAAGCAGCCATAGTGTGTTTTCTGCATGTGTGACTCTGTTCTGTTTTGTAATTCAGTTCAAGTGTAACGGTTTTTCCATTCCCTCTATAAGTGACACCTTATGAGAAGTGTCCTTTTCTGTGTGACTTATTTCACTTAGAATCGTCTTACCTAAATCCACTCATCATGCTGCTACTAGCCTTATGACATTGATTTCATGGCTGAGTGATATTCCATTGTACATAAGGACCACAACTTTTTTATCCATTTTTCGCTTTCCTGGGATATTTAAGGTGGAAGGAAGTGGAGGTCCTTGTCAACAGAGCAGCCCTAAACTTTGGGGTGCTTGTGTCTTGCTGATTTTCAATTTTCCCACTTTATCCCCCCATGCGTGGAAGTGCCCTATGCTCTCTAAGCTGTGTTTTTTAGATGTTTCAGGACACACCGTACACTTCTCCAGAGTGGCTGTTGGCAATTTACATCCCGCCCATCAGTGTAGCAAGGCTCCCATTTCTCCATGGCCTGTCCTGCATTTCTGGTTTTGACACTTTTTTCAGCATGGCCCTTTTGACCGATGGGAAGCGAGACTTCTTTGTAGCGCTGATTTGCCTTTCCAGGTTGCTTGGTTGGCCAAAAAGGGCGTATGCGTTTTTTCCTGAATATATTCAGGAAAAAACGCATACGCCCTTTTTGGCCAAGGGCATCATTGTCAACGTTTTGCCGCTTTTCATGTGCTTTAAAGGCGATTCGAATCTACCTCCTGAAATCTGTTTCCTGCAATTCTGCCTTGATTTCAAATCCTCTTCTTTGCCTTCCCTCAATATATTTGTGGACGAGAGTTATCATTTATAACTCTGCAGGTTTGTGAATTGCAGTGCCCTGAAGCTCCATTTTACAAGTCGCTTTTTTGGGAGCCGGCCGCAAAAGCGCAGGATGGCTTCAGGCCCTGTTCTGGTTCCGGGGGGCAGGCTGAGCCTGTGGTTAATTCTTCTTCCTGATGGGAAAATAGAGTGACCTGTGCCTGTCCCAACACCAAGAGCTAGTCTCTCATTGGTTCCCCGTCTTCCCGTTCATCCTCAGGACAAATTGCAACCTGTACGGAACAGGAGGTTAAAGGTGCTGATGCTCCAAGTAGGGAGATTGCTAGTAAAGTGGCTGGAATGGCGAACCCGAGCACAAGGAGATGAGAAATGAGGTGCGTTTTAGAAACCTTTCCCCATCACACGGTGTACCATCTTCTGGGTTTCTCATGCATGTTTTCGATGTAGGAAGATGCCCTTGAACCTGGAGATTTGGGACCCATGCGATGGGTAGCACGCAGTATTACTTTAAAGGGTCTGCGTTTGCTCACCCAACCTCACCAAACCTCTCAGCCCCAAGAGTGTCCACCCTTATGTCTCATCCAGCTGTGGGTCTAGATATGGTCAATCCAGGTTGCATCACAGCCCCTGAACGAATTGTGTAAGAATTTCTCTCTCCTTCCCTGTCTTTGTTTCATGGGTTTTCAAAAGTAATTTATTTTTATAATGGGGTTTAGCTGCTTTTCACGGCTGTGTTTAGGCCGCTTTACACCCACTTGACACACTAACAGAGAGATATCAATACATAGGTTTTAAGATTATTACTAGTCAGATATATTCTTGTGCGGTGAATCGGGCGTGTTGAGTCCAGTTCTCTGAGCAAGGAGTAGGTCTTGTCTATTACATATTGGGTTTATGGAACGGTATCTGAGCTAATTTGAAACTCTTGTTTTATGTATCACCTCACCTCACCTTTCCCGTTAAGCAGCCATAGTGTGTTTTCTGCATGTGTGACTCTGTTCTGTTTTGTAATTCAGTTCAAGTGTAACGGTTTTTCCATTCCCTCTATAAGTGACACCTTATGAGAAGTGTCCTTTTCTGTGTGACTTATTTCACTTAGAATCGTCTTACCTAAATCCACTCATCATGCTGCTACTAGCCTTATGACATTGATTTCATGGCTGAGTGATATTCCATTGTACATAAGGACCACAACTTTTTTATCCATTTTTCGCTTTCCTGGGATATTTAAGGTGGAAGGAAGTGGAGGTCCTTGTCAACAGAGCAGCCCTAAACTTTGGGGTGCTTGTGTCTTGCTAATTTTCAATTTTCCCACTTTATCCCCCCATGCGTGGAAGTGCCCTATGCTCTCTAAGCTGTGGTTTTTAGATGTTTCAGGACACACCGTACACTTCTCCAGAGTGGCTGTTGGCAATTTACATCCCACCCATCAGTGTAGCAATGCTCCCATTTCTCCACGGCCTGTCCTGCATTTCTGGTTTTGACACTTTTTTCAGCATGGCCCTTTTGACCGATGGGAAGCGAGACTTCTTTGTAGCGCTGATTTGCCTTTCCAGGTTGCTTGGTTGGCCAAAAAGGGCGTATGCGTTTTTTCCTGAATATATTCAGGAAAAAACGCATACGCCCTTTTTGGCCAAGGGCATCATTGTCAACGTTTTGCCGCTTTTCATGTGCTTTAAAGGCGATTCGAATCTACCTCCTGAAATCTGTTTCCTGCAATTCTGCCTTGATTTCAAATCCTCTTCTTTGCCTTCCCTCAATATATTTGTGGACGAGAGTTATCATTTATAACTCTGCAGGTTTGTGAATTGCAGTGCCCTGAAGCTCCATTTTACAAGTCGCTTTTTTGGGAGCCGGCCGCAAAAGCGCAGGATGGCTTCAGGCCCTGTTCTGGTTCCGGGGGGCAGGCTGAGCCTGTGGTTAATTCTTCTTCCTGATGGGAAAATAGAGTGACCTGTGCTTGTCCCAACACCAAGAGCTAGTCTCTCATTGGTTCCCCGTCTTCCCGTTCATCCTGGGGACAAATTGCAACCTGTACGGAACAGGAGGTTAAAGGTGCTGATGCTCCAAGTAGGGAGATTGCTAGTAAAGTGGCTGGAATGGCGAACCCGAGCACAAGGAGAGGAGAAATGAGGTGCTTTTTAGAAACCTTTCCCCATCACACGGTGTACCATCTTCTGGGTTTCTCATGCATGTTTTCGATGTAGGAAGATGCCCTTGAACCTGGAGATTTGGGACCCATGCGATGGGTAGCACGCAGTATTACTTTAAAGGGTCTGCGTTTGCTCACCCAACCTCACCAAACCTCTCAGCCCCAAGAGTGTCCACCCTTATGTCTCATCCAGCTGTGGGTCTAGATATGGTCAATCCAGGTTGCATCACAGCCCCTGAACGAATTGTGTAAGAATTTCTCTCTCTTTCCCTGTCTTTGTTTCATGGGTTTTTAAAAGTAATTTATTTTTATAATGGGGTTTAGCTGCTTTTCACGGCTGTGTTTAGGCCGCTTTACACCCACTTGACACACTAACAGAGAGATATCAATACATAGGTTTTAAGATTATTACTAGTCAGATATATTCTTGTGCGGTGAATCGGGCGTGTTGAGTCCAGTTCTCTGAGCAAGGAGTAGGTCTTGTCTATTACATATTGGGTTTATGGAACGGTATCTGAGCTAATTTGAAACTCTTGTTTTATGTATCACCCCACCTCACCTTTCCCGTTAAGCAGCCATAGTGTGTTTTCTGCATGTGTGACTCTGTTCTGTTTTGTAATTCAGTTCAAGTGTAACGGTTTTTCCATTCCCTCTATAAGTGACACCTTATGAGAAGTGTCCTTTTCTGTGTGACTTATTTCACTTAGAATCGTCTTACCTAAATCCACTCATCATGCTGCTACTAGCCTTATGACATTGATTTCATGGCTGAGTGATATTCCATTGTACATAAGGACCACAACTTTTTTATCCATTTTTCGCTTTCCTGGGATATTTAAGGTGGAAGGAAGTGGAGGTCCTTGTCAACAGAGCAGCCCTAAACTTTGGGGTGCTTGTGTCTTGCTGATTTTCAATTTTCCCACTTTATCCCCCCATGCGTGGAAGTGCCCTATGCTCTCTAAGCTGTGTTTTTTAGATGTTTCAGGACACACCGTACACTTCTCCAGAGTGGCTGTTGGCAATTTACATCCCGCCCATCAGTGTAGCAAGGCTCCCATTTCTCCATGGCCTGTCCTGCATTTCTGGTTTTGACACTTTTTTCAGCATGGCCCTTTTGACCGATGGGAAGCGAGACTTCTTTGTAGCGCTGATTTGCCTTTCAAGGTTGCTTGGTTGGCCAAAAAGGGCGTATGCGTTTTTTCCTGAATATATTCAGGAAAAAACGCATACGCCCTTTTTGGCCAAGGGCATCATTGTCAACGTTTTGCCGCTTTTCATGTGCTTTAAAGGCGATTCGCATCTTCCTCCTGAAATCTGTTTCCTGCAATTCTGCCTTGATTTCAAATCCTCTTCTTTGCCTTCCCTCAATATATTTGTGGACGAGAGTTATCATTTATAACTCTGCAGGTTTGTGAATTGCAGTGCCCTGAAGCTCCATTTTACAAGTCGCTTTTTTGGGAGCCGGCCGCAAAAGCGCAGGATGGCTTCAGGCCCTGTTCTGGTTCCGGGGGGCAGGCTGAGCCTGTGGTTAATTCTTCTTCCTGATGGGAAAATAGAGTGACCTGTGCCTGTCCCAACACCAAGAGCTAGTCTCTCATTGGTTCCCCGTCTTCCCGTTCATCCTGGGGACAAATTGCAACCTGTACAGAACAGGAGGTTAAAGGTGCTGATGCTCCAAGTAGGGAGATTGCTAGTAAAGTGGCTGGAATGGCGAACCCGAGCACAAGGAGAGGAGAAATGAGGTGCTTTTTAGAAACCTTTCCCCATCACACGGTGTACCATCTTCTGGGTTTCTCATGCATGTTTTCGATGTAGGAAGATGCCCTTGAACCTGGAGATTTGGGACCCATGCGATGGGTAGCACGCAGTATTACTTTAAAGGGTCTGCGTTTGCTCACCCAACCTCACCAAACCTCTCAGCCCCAAGAGTGTCCACCCTTATGTCTCATCCAGCTGTGGGTCTAGATATGGTCAATCCAGGTTGCATCACAGCCCCTGAACGAATTGTGTAAGAATTTCTCTCTCTTTCCCTGTCTTTGTTTCATGGGTTTTTAAAAGTAATTTATTTTTATAATGGGGTTTAGCTGCTTTTCACGGCTGTGTTTATGCCGCTTTACACCCACTTGACACACTAACAGAGAGATATCAATACATAGGTTTTAAGATTATTACTAGTCAGATATATTCTTGTGCGGTGAATCGGGCGTGTTGAGTCCAGTTCTCTGAGCAAGGAGTAGGTCTTGTCTATTACATATTGGGTTTATGGAACGGTATCTGAGCTAATTTGAAACTCTTGTTTTATGTATCACCCCACCTCACCTTTCCCGTTAAGCAGCCATAGTGTGTTTTCTGCATGTGTGACTCTGTTCTGTTTTGTAATTCAGTTCAAGTGTAACGGTTTTTCCATTCCCTCTATAAGTGACACCTTATGAGAAGTGTCCTTTTCTGTGTGACTTATTTCACTTAGAATCGTCTTACCTAAATCCACTCATCATGCTGCTACTAGCCTTATGACATTGATTTCATGGCTGAGTGATATTCCATTGTACATAAGGACCACAACTTTTTTATCCATTTTTCGCTTTCCTGGGATATTTAAGGTGGAAGGAAGTGGAGGTCCTTGTCAACAGAGCAGCCCTAAACTTTGGGGTGCTTGTGTCTTGCTGATTTTCAATTTTCCCACTTTATCCCCCCATGCGTGGAAGTGCCCTATGCTCTCTAAGCTGTGTTTTTTAGATGTTTCAGGACACACCGTACACTTCTCCAGAGTGGCTGTTGGCAATTTACATCCCGCCCATCAGTGTAGCAAGGCTCCCATTTCTCCATGGCCTGTCCTGCATTTCTGGTTTTGACACTTTTTTCAGCATGGCCCTTTTGACCGATGGGAAGCGAGACTTCTTTGTAGCGCTGATTTGCCTTTCCAGGTTGCTTGGTTGGCCAAAAAGGGCGTATGCGTTTTTTCCTGAATATATTCAGGAAAAAACGCATACGCCCTTTTTGGCCAAGGGCATCATTGTCAACGTTTTGCCGCTTTTCATGTGCTTTAAAGGCGATTCGAATCTACCTCCTGAAATCTGTTTCCTGCAATTCTGCCTTGATTTCAAATCCTCTTCTTTGCCTTCCCTCAATATATTTGTGGACGAGAGTTATCATTTATAACTCTGCAGGTTTGTGAATTGCAGTGCCCTGAAGCTCCATTTTACAAGTCGCTTTTTTGGGAGCCGGCCGCAAAAGCGCAGGATGGCTTCAGGCCCTGTTCTGGTTCCGGGGGGCAGGCTGAGCCTGTGGTTAATTCTTCTTCCTGATGGGAAAATAGAGTGACCTGTGCCTGTCCCAACACCAAGAGCTAGTCTCTCATTGGTTCCCCGTCTTCCCGTTCATCCTCAGGACAAATTGCAACCTGTACGGAACAGGAGGTTAAAGGTGCTGATGCTCCAAGTAGGGAGATTGCTAGTAAAGTGGCTGGAATGGCGAACCCGAGCACAAGGAGAGGAGAAATGAGGTGCTTTTTAGAAACCTTTCCCCATCACACGGTGTACCATCTTCTGGGTTTCTCATGCATGTTTTCGATGTAGGAAGATGCCCTTGAACCTGGAGATTTGGGACCCATGCGATGGGTAGCACGCAGTATTACTTTAAAGGGTCTGCGTTTGCTCACCCAACCTCACCAAACCTCTCAGCCCCAAGAGTGTCCACCCTTATGTCTCATCCAGCTGTGGGTCTAGATATGGTCAATCCAGGTTGCATCACAGCCCCTGAACGAATTGTGTAAGAATTTCTCTCTCTTTCCCTGTCTTTGTTTCATGGGTTTTTAAAAGTAATTTATTTTTATAATGGGGTTTAGCTGCTTTTCACGGCTGTGTTTATGCCGCTTTACACCCACTTGACACACTAACAGAGAGATATCAATACATAGGTTTTAAGATTATTACTAGTCAGATATATTCTTGTGCGGTGAATCGGGCGTGTTGAGTCCAGTTC
The DNA here is from genome assembly GCF_965194825.1 of Balaenoptera physalus. Taxonomy (NCBI): domain Eukaryota; kingdom Metazoa; phylum Chordata; class Mammalia; order Artiodactyla; family Balaenopteridae; genus Balaenoptera; species Balaenoptera physalus. Next base: position 161,463 of record NW_028125553.1, read on the forward strand.
TCTGAGCAAGGAGTAGGTCTTGTCTATTACATATTGGGTTTATGGAACGGTATCTGAGCTAATTTGAAACTCTTGTTTTATGTATCACCCCACCTCACCTTTCCCGTTAAGCAGCCATAGTGTGTTTTCTGCATGTGTGACTCTGTTCTGTTTTGTAATTCAGTTCAAGTGTAACGGTTTTTCCATTCCCTCTATAAGTGACACCTTATGAGAAGTGTCCTTTTCTGTGTGACTTATTTCACTTAGAATCGTCTTACCTAAATCCACTCATCATGCTGCTACTAGCCTTATGACATTGATTTCATGGCTGAGTGATATTCCATTGTACATAAGGACCACAACTTTTTTATCCATTTTTCGCTTTCCTGGGATATTTAAGGTGGAAGGAAGTGGAGGTCCTTGTGAACAGAGCAGCCCTAAACTTTGGGGTGCTTGTGTCTTGCTGATTTTCAATTTTCCCACTTTATCCCCCCATGCGTGGAAGTGCCCTATGCTCTCTAAGCTGTGTTTTTTAGATGTTTCAGGACACACCGTACACTTCTCCAGAGTGGCTGTTGGCAATTTACATCCCGCCCATCAGTGTAGCAAGGCTCCCATTTCTCCATGGCCTGTCCTGCATTTCTGGTTTTGACACTTTTTTCAGCATGGCCCTTTTGACCGATGGGAAGCGAGACTTCTTTGTAGCGCTGATTTGCCTTTCCAGGTTGCTTGGTTGGCCAAAAAGGGCGTATGCGTTTTTTCCTGAATATATTCAGGAAAAAACGCATACGCCCTTTTTGGCCAAGGGCATCATTGTCAACGTTTTGCCGCTTTTCATGTGCTTTAAAGGCGATTCGAATCTACCTCCTGAAATCTGTTTCCTGCAATTCTGCCTTGATTTCAAATCCTCTTCTTTGCCTTCCCTCAATATATTTGTGGACGAGAGTTATCATTTATAACTCTGCAGGTTTGTGAATTGCAGTGCCCTGAAGCTCCATTTTACAAGTCGCTTTTTTGGGAGCCGGCCGCAAAAGCGCAGGATGGCTTCAGGCCCTGTTCTGGTTCCGGGGGGCAGGCTGAGCCTGTGGTTAATTCTTCTTCCTGATGGGAAAATAGAGTGACCTGTGCCTGTCCCAACACCAAGAGCTAGTCTCTCATTGGTTCCCCGTCTTCCCGTTCATCCTCAGGACAAATTGCAACCTGTACGGAACAGGAGGTTAAAGGTGCTGATGCTCCAAGTAGGGAGATTGCTAGTAAAGTGGCTGGAATGGCGAACCCGAGCACAAGGAGATGAGAAATGAGGTGCGTTTTAGAAACCTTTCCCCATCACACGGTGTACCATCTTCTGGGTTTCTCATGCATGTTTTCGATGTAGGAAGATGCCCTTGAACCTGGAGATTTGGGACCCATGCGATGGGTAGCACGCAGTATTACTTTAAAGGGTCTGCGTTTGCTCACCCAACCTCACCAAACCTCTCAGCCCCAAGAGTGTCCACCCTTATGTCTCATCCAGCTGTGGGTCTAGATATGGTCAATCCAGGTTGCATCACAGCCCCTGAACGAATTGTGTAAGAATTTCTCTCTCCTTCCCTGTCTTTGTTTCATGGGTTTTCAAAAGTAATTTATTTTTATAATGGGGTTTAGCTGCTTTTCACGGCTGTGTTTAGGCCGCTTTACACCCACTTGACACACTAACAGAGAGATATCAATACATAGGTTTTAAGATTATTACTAGTCAGATATATTCTTGTGCGGTGAATCGGGCGTGTTGAGTCCAGTTCTCTGAGCAAGGAGTAGGTCTTGTCTATTACATATTGGGTTTATGGAACGGTATCTGAGCTAATTTGAAACTCTTGTTTTATGTATCACCTCACCTCACCTTTCCCGTTAAGCAGCCATAGTGTGTTTTCTGCATGTGTGACTCTGTTCTGTTTTGTAATTCAGTTCAAGTGTAACGGTTTTTCCATTCCCTCTATAAGTGACACCTTATGAGAAGTGTCCTTTTCTGTGTGACTTATTTCACTTAGAATCGTCTTACCTAAATCCACTCATCATGCTGCTACTAGCCTTATGACATTGATTTCATGGCTGAGTGATATTCCATTGTACATAAGGACCACAACTTTTTTATCCATTTTTCGCTTTCCTGGGATATTTAAGGTGGAAGGAAGTGGAGGTCCTTGTCAACAGAGCAGCCCTAAACTTTGGGGTGCTTGTGTCTTGCTAATTTTCAATTTTCCCACTTTATCCCCCCATGCGTGGAAGTGCCCTATGCTCTCTAAGCTGTGGTTTTTAGATGTTTCAGGACACACCGTACACTTCTCCAGAGTGGCTGTTGGCAATTTACATCCCACCCATCAGTGTAGCAATGCTCCCATTTCTCCACGGCCTGTCCTGCATTTCTGGTTTTGACACTTTTTTCAGCATGGCCCTTTTGACCGATGGGAAGCGAGACTTCTTTGTAGCGCTGATTTGCCTTTCCAGGTTGCTTGGTTGGCCAAAAAGGGCGTATGCGTTTTTTCCTGAATATATTCAGGAAAAAACGCATACGCCCTTTTTGGCCAAGGGCATCATTGTCAACGTTTTGCCGCTTTTCATGTGCTTTAAAGGCGATTCGAATCTACCTCCTGAAATCTGTTTCCTGCAATTCTGCCTTGATTTCAAATCCTCTTCTTTGCCTTCCCTCAATATATTTGTGGACGAGAGTTATCATTTATAACTCTGCAGGTTTGTGAATTGCAGTGCCCTGAAGCTCCATTTTACAAGTCGCTTTTTTGGGAGCCGGCCGCAAAAGCGCAGGATGGCTTCAGGCCCTGTTCTGGTTCCGGGGGGCAGGCTGAGCCTGTGGTTAATTCTTCTTCCTGATGGGAAAATAGAGTGACCTGTGCTTGTCCCAACACCAAGAGCTAGTCTCTCATTGGTTCCCCGTCTTCCCGTTCATCCTGGGGACAAATTGCAACCTGTACGGAACAGGAGGTTAAAGGTGCTGATGCTCCAAGTAGGGAGATTGCTAGTAAAGTGGCTGGAATGGCGAACCCGAGCACAAGGAGAGGAGAAATGAGGTGCTTTTTAGAAACCTTTCCCCATCACACGGTGTACCATCTTCTGGGTTTCTCATGCATGTTTTCGATGTAGGAAGATGCCCTTGAACCTGGAGATTTGGGACCCATGCGATGGGTAGCACGCAGTATTACTTTAAAGGGTCTGCGTTTGCTCACCCAACCTCACCAAACCTCTCAGCCCCAAGAGTGTCCACCCTTATGTCTCATCCAGCTGTGGGTCTAGATATGGTCAATCCAGGTTGCATCACAGCCCCTGAACGAATTGTGTAAGAATTTCTCTCTCTTTCCCTGTCTTTGTTTCATGGGTTTTTAAAAGTAATTTATTTTTATAATGGGGTTTAGCTGCTTTTCACGGCTGTGTTTAGGCCGCTTTACACCCACTTGACACACTAACAGAGAGATATCAATACATAGGTTTTAAGATTATTACTAGTCAGATATATTCTTGTGCGGTGAATCGGGCGTGTTGAGTCCAGTTCTCTGAGCAAGGAGTAGGTCTTGTCTATTACATATTGGGTTTATGGAACGGTATCTGAGCTAATTTGAAACTCTTGTTTTATGTATCACCCCACCTCACCTTTCCCGTTAAGCAGCCATAGTGTGTTTTCTGCATGTGTGACTCTGTTCTGTTTTGTAATTCAGTTCAAGTGTAACGGTTTTTCCATTCCCTCTATAAGTGACACCTTATGAGAAGTGTCCTTTTCTGTGTGACTTATTTCACTTAGAATCGTCTTACCTAAATCCACTCATCATGCTGCTACTAGCCTTATGACATTGATTTCATGGCTGAGTGATATTCCATTGTACATAAGGACCACAACTTTTTTATCCATTTTTCGCTTTCCTGGGATATTTAAGGTGGAAGGAAGTGGAGGTCCTTGTCAACAGAGCAGCCCTAAACTTTGGGGTGCTTGTGTCTTGCTGATTTTCAATTTTCCCACTTTATCCCCCCATGCGTGGAAGTGCCCTATGCTCTCTAAGCTGTGTTTTTTAGATGTTTCAGGACACACCGTACACTTCTCCAGAGTGGCTGTTGGCAATTTACATCCCGCCCATCAGTGTAGCAAGGCTCCCATTTCTCCATGGCCTGTCCTGCATTTCTGGTTTTGACACTTTTTTCAGCATGGCCCTTTTGACCGATGGGAAGCGAGACTTCTTTGTAGCGCTGATTTGCCTTTCAAGGTTGCTTGGTTGGCCAAAAAGGGCGTATGCGTTTTTTCCTGAATATATTCAGGAAAAAACGCATACGCCCTTTTTGGCCAAGGGCATCATTGTCAACGTTTTGCCGCTTTTCATGTGCTTTAAAGGCGATTCGCATCTTCCTCCTGAAATCTGTTTCCTGCAATTCTGCCTTGATTTCAAATCCTCTTCTTTGCCTTCCCTCAATATATTTGTGGACGAGAGTTATCATTTATAACTCTGCAGGTTTGTGAATTGCAGTGCCCTGAAGCTCCATTTTACAAGTCGCTTTTTTGGGAGCCGGCCGCAAAAGCGCAGGATGGCTTCAGGCCCTGTTCTGGTTCCGGGGGGCAGGCTGAGCCTGTGGTTAATTCTTCTTCCTGATGGGAAAATAGAGTGACCTGTGCCTGTCCCAACACCAAGAGCTAGTCTCTCATTGGTTCCCCGTCTTCCCGTTCATCCTGGGGACAAATTGCAACCTGTACAGAACAGGAGGTTAAAGGTGCTGATGCTCCAAGTAGGGAGATTGCTAGTAAAGTGGCTGGAATGGCGAACCCGAGCACAAGGAGAGGAGAAATGAGGTGCTTTTTAGAAACCTTTCCCCATCACACGGTGTACCATCTTCTGGGTTTCTCATGCATGTTTTCGATGTAGGAAGATGCCCTTGAACCTGGAGATTTGGGACCCATGCGATGGGTAGCACGCAGTATTACTTTAAAGGGTCTGCGTTTGCTCACCCAACCTCACCAAACCTCTCAGCCCCAAGAGTGTCCACCCTTATGTCTCATCCAGCTGTGGGTCTAGATATGGTCAATCCAGGTTGCATCACAGCCCCTGAACGAATTGTGTAAGAATTTCTCTCTCTTTCCCTGTCTTTGTTTCATGGGTTTTTAAAAGTAATTTATTTTTATAATGGGGTTTAGCTGCTTTTCACGGCTGTGTTTATGCCGCTTTACACCCACTTGACACACTAACAGAGAGATATCAATACATAGGTTTTAAGATTATTACTAGTCAGATATATTCTTGTGCGGTGAATCGGGCGTGTTGAGTCCAGTTCTCTGAGCAAGGAGTAGGTCTTGTCTATTACATATTGGGTTTATGGAACGGTATCTGAGCTAATTTGAAACTCTTGTTTTATGTATCACCCCACCTCACCTTTCCCGTTAAGCAGCCATAGTGTGTTTTCTGCATGTGTGACTCTGTTCTGTTTTGTAATTCAGTTCAAGTGTAACGGTTTTTCCATTCCCTCTATAAGTGACACCTTATGAGAAGTGTCCTTTTCTGTGTGACTTATTTCACTTAGAATCGTCTTACCTAAATCCACTCATCATGCTGCTACTAGCCTTATGACATTGATTTCATGGCTGAGTGATATTCCATTGTACATAAGGACCACAACTTTTTTATCCATTTTTCGCTTTCCTGGGATATTTAAGGTGGAAGGAAGTGGAGGTCCTTGTCAACAGAGCAGCCCTAAACTTTGGGGTGCTTGTGTCTTGCTGATTTTCAATTTTCCCACTTTATCCCCCCATGCGTGGAAGTGCCCTATGCTCTCTAAGCTGTGTTTTTTAGATGTTTCAGGACACACCGTACACTTCTCCAGAGTGGCTGTTGGCAATTTACATCCCGCCCATCAGTGTAGCAAGGCTCCCATTTCTCCATGGCCTGTCCTGCATTTCTGGTTTTGACACTTTTTTCAGCATGGCCCTTTTGACCGATGGGAAGCGAGACTTCTTTGTAGCGCTGATTTGCCTTTCCAGGTTGCTTGGTTGGCCAAAAAGGGCGTATGCGTTTTTTCCTGAATATATTCAGGAAAAAACGCATACGCCCTTTTTGGCCAAGGGCATCATTGTCAACGTTTTGCCGCTTTTCATGTGCTTTAAAGGCGATTCGAATCTACCTCCTGAAATCTGTTTCCTGCAATTCTGCCTTGATTTCAAATCCTCTTCTTTGCCTTCCCTCAATATATTTGTGGACGAGAGTTATCATTTATAACTCTGCAGGTTTGTGAATTGCAGTGCCCTGAAGCTCCATTTTACAAGTCGCTTTTTTGGGAGCCGGCCGCAAAAGCGCAGGATGGCTTCAGGCCCTGTTCTGGTTCCGGGGGGCAGGCTGAGCCTGTGGTTAATTCTTCTTCCTGATGGGAAAATAGAGTGACCTGTGCCTGTCCCAACACCAAGAGCTAGTCTCTCATTGGTTCCCCGTCTTCCCGTTCATCCTCAGGACAAATTGCAACCTGTACGGAACAGGAGGTTAAAGGTGCTGATGCTCCAAGTAGGGAGATTGCTAGTAAAGTGGCTGGAATGGCGAACCCGAGCACAAGGAGAGGAGAAATGAGGTGCTTTTTAGAAACCTTTCCCCATCACACGGTGTACCATCTTCTGGGTTTCTCATGCATGTTTTCGATGTAGGAAGATGCCCTTGAACCTGGAGATTTGGGACCCATGCGATGGGTAGCACGCAGTATTACTTTAAAGGGTCTGCGTTTGCTCACCCAACCTCACCAAACCTCTCAGCCCCAAGAGTGTCCACCCTTATGTCTCATCCAGCTGTGGGTCTAGATATGGTCAATCCAGGTTGCATCACAGCCCCTGAACGAATTGTGTAAGAATTTCTCTCTCTTTCCCTGTCTTTGTTTCATGGGTTTTTAAAAGTAATTTATTTTTATAATGGGGTTTAGCTGCTTTTCACGGCTGTGTTTATGCCGCTTTACACCCACTTGACACACTAACAGAGAGATATCAATACATAGGTTTTAAGATTATTACTAGTCAGATATATTCTTGTGCGGTGAATCGGGCGTGTTGAGTCCAGTTCTCTGAGCAAGGAGTAGGTCTTGTCTATTACATATTGGGTTTATGGAACGGTATCTGAGCTAATTTGAAACTCTTGTTTTATGTATCACCCCACCTCACCTTTCCCGTTAAGCAGCCATAGTGTGTTTTCTGCATGTGTGACTCTGTTCTGTTTTGTAATTCAGTTCAAGTGTAACGGTTTTTCCATTCCCTCTATAAGTGACACCTTATGAGAAGTGTCCTTTTCTGTGTGACTTATTTCACTTAGAATCGTCTTACCTAAATCCACTCATCATGCTGCTACTAGCCTTATGACATTGATTTCATGGCTGAGTGATATTCCATTGTACATAAGGACCACAACTTTTTTATCCATTTTTCGCTTTCCTGGGATATTTAAGGTGGAAGGAAGTGGAGGTCCTTGTCAACAGAGCAGCCCTAAACTTTGGGGTGCTTGTGTCTTGCTGATTTTCAATTTTCCCACTTTATCCCCCCATGCGTGGAAGTGCCCTATGCTCTCTAAGCTGTGTTTTTTAGATGTTTCAGGACACACCGTACACTTCTCCAGAGTGGCTGTTGGCAATTTACATCCCGCCCATCAGTGTAGCAAGGCTCCCATTTCTCCATGGCCTGTCCTGCATTTCTGGTTTTGACACTTTTTTCAGCATGGCCCTTTTGACCGATGGGAAGCGAGACTTCTTTGTAGCGCTGATTTGCCTTTCCAGGTTGCTTGGTTGGCCAAAAAGGGCGTATGCGTTTTTTCCTGAATATATTCAGGAAAAAACGCATACGCCCTTTTTGGCCAAGGGCATCATTGTCAACGTTTTGCCGCTTTTCATGTGCTTTAAAGGCGATTCGAATCTACCTCCTGAAATCTGTTTCCTGCAATTCTGCCTTGATTTCAAATCCTCTTCTTTGCCTTCCCTCAATATATTTGTGGACGAGAGTTATCATTTATAACTCTGCAGGTTTGTGAATTGCAGTGCCCTGAAGCTCCATTTTACAAGTCGCTTTTTTGGGAGCCGGCCGCAAAAGCGCAGGATGGCTTCAGGCCCTGTTCTGGTTCCGGGGGGCAGGCTGAGCCTGTGGTTAATTCTTCTTCCTGATGGGAAAATAGAGTGACCTGTGCCTGTCCCAACACCAAGAGCTAGTCTCTCATTGGTTCCCCGTCTTCCCGTTCATCCTCAGGACAAATTGCAACCTGTACGGAACAGGAGGTTAAAGGTGCTGATGCTCCAAGTAGGGAGATTGCTAGTAAAGTGGCTGGAATGGCGAACCCGAGCACAAGGAGATGAGAAATGAGGTGCGTTTTAGAAACCTTTCCCCATCACACGGTGTACCATCTTCTGGGTTTCTCATGCATGTTTTCGATGTAGGAAGATGCCCTTGAACCTGGAGATTTGGGACCCATGCGATGGGTAGCACGCAGTATTACTTTAAAGGGTCTGCGTTTGCTCACCCAACCTCACCAAACCTCTCAGCCCCAAGAGTGTCCACCCTTATGTCTCATCCAGCTGTGGGTCTAGATATGGTCAATCCAGGTTGCATCACAGCCCCTGAACGAATTGTGTAAGAATTTCTCTCTCCTTCCCTGTCTTTGTTTCATGGGTTTTCAAAAGTAATTTATTTTTATAATGGGGTTTAGCTGCTTTTCACGGCTGTGTTTAGGCGGCTTTACACCCACTTGACACACTAACAGAGAGATATCAATACATAGGTTTTAAGATTATTACTAGTCAGATATATTCTTGTGCGGTGAATCGGGCGTGTTGAGTCCAGTTCTCTGAGCAAGGAGTAGGTCTTGTCTATTACATATTGGGTTTATGGAACGGTATCTGAGCTAATTTGAAACTCTTGTTTTATGTATCACCTCACCTCACCTTTCCCGTTAAGCAGCCATAGTGTGTTTTCTGCATGTGTGACTCTGTTCTGTTTTGTAATTCAGTTCAAGTGTAACGGTTTTTCCATTCCCTCTATAAGTGACACCTTATGAGAAGTGTCCTTTTCTGTGTGACTTATTTCACTTAGAATCGTCTTACCTAAATCCACTCATCATGCTGCTACTAGCCTTATGACATTGATTTCATGGCTGAGTGATATTCCATTGTACATAAGGACCACAACTTTTTTATCCATTTTTCGCTTTCCTGGGATATTTAAGGTGGAAGGAAGTGGAGGTCCTTGTCAACAGAGCAGCCCTAAACTTTGGGGTGCTTGTGTCTTGCTAATTTTCAATTTTCCCACTTTATCCCCCCATGCGTGGAAGTGCCCTATGCTCTCTAAGCTGTGGTTTTTAGATGTTTCAGGACACACCGTACACTTCTCCAGAGTGGCTGTTGGCAATTTACATCCCACCCATCAGTGTAGCAATGCTCCCATTTCTCCACGGCCTGTCCTGCATTTCTGGTTTTGACACTTTTTTCAGCATGGCCCTTTTGACCGATGGGAAGCGAGACTTCTTTGTAGCGCTGATTTGCCTTTCCAGGTTGCTTGGTTGGCCAAAAAGGGCGTATGCGTTTTTTCCTGAATATATTCAGGAAAAAACGCATACGCCCTTTTTGGCCAAGGGCATCATTGTCAACGTTTTGCCGCTTTTCATGTGCTTTAAAGGCGATTCGAATCTACCTCCTGAAATCTGTTTCCTGCAATTCTGCCTTGATTTCAAATCCTCTTCTTTGCCTTCCCTCAATATATTTGTGGACGAGAGTTATCATTTATAACTCTGCAGGTTTGTGAATTGCAGTGCCCTGAAGCTCCATTTTACAAGTCGCTTTTTTGGGAGCCGGCCGCAAAAGCGCAGGATGGCTTCAGGCCCTGTTCTGGTTCCGGGGGGCAGGCTGAGCCTGTGGTTAATTCTTCTTCCTGATGGGAAAATAGAGTGACCTGTGCTTGTCCCAACACCAAGAGCTAGTCTCTCATTGGTTCCCCGTCTTCCCGTTCATCCTGGGGACAAATTGCAACCTGTACGGAACAGGAGGTTAAAGGTGCTGATGCTCCAAGTAGGGAGATTGCTAGTAAAGTGGCTGGAATGGCGAACCCGAGCACAAGGAGAGGAGAAATGAGGTGCTTTTTAGAAACCTTTCCCCATCACACGGTGTACCATCTTCTGGGTTTCTCATGCATGTTTTCGATGTAGGAAGATGCCCTTGAACCTGGAGATTTGGGACCCATGCGATGGGTAGCACGCAGTATTACTTTAAAGGGTCTGCGTTTGCTCACCCAACCTCACCAAACCTCTCAGCCCCAAGAGTGTCCACCCTTATGTCTCATCCAGCTGTGGGTCTAGATATGGTCAATCCAGGTTGCATCACAGCCCCTGAACGAATTGTGTAAGAATTTCTCTCTCTTTCCCTGTCTTTGTTTCATGGGTTTTTAAAAGTAATTTATTTTTATAATGGGGTTTAGCTGCTTTTCACGGCTGTGTTTAGGCCGCTTTACACCCACTTGACACACTAACAGAGAGATATCAATACATAGGTTTTAAGATTATTACTAGTCAGATATATTCTTGTGCGGTGAATCGGGCGTGTTGAGTCCAGTTCTCTGAGCAAGGAGTAGGTCTTGTCTATTACATATTGGGTTTATGGAACGGTATCTGAGCTAATTTGAAACTCTTGTTTTATGTATCACCCCACCTCACCTTTCCCGTTAAGCAGCCATAGTGTGTTTTCTGCATGTGTGACTCTGTTCTGTTTTGTAATTCAGTTCAAGTGTAACGGTTTTTCCATTCCCTCTATAAGTGACACCTTATGAGAAGTGTCCTTTTCTGTGTGACTTATTTCACTTAGAATCGTCTTACCTAAATCCACTCATCATGCTGCTACTAGCCTTATGACATTGATTTCATGGCTGAGTGATATTCCATTGTACATAAGGACCACAACTTTTTTATCCATTTTTCGCTTTCCTGGGATATTTAAGGTGGAAGGAAGTGGAGGTCCTTGTCAACAGAGCAGCCCTAAACTTTGGGGTGCTTGTGTCTTGCTGATTTTCAATTTTCCCACTTTATCCCCCCATGCGTGGAAGTGCCCTATGCTCTCTAAGCTGTGTTTTTTAGATGTTTCAGGACACACCGTACACTTCTCCAGAGTGGCTGTTGGCAATTTACATCCCGCCCATCAGTGTAGCAAGGCTCCCATTTCTCCATGGCCTGTCCTGCATTTCTGGTTTTGACACTTTTTTCAGCATGGCCCTTTTGACCGATGGGAAGCGAGACTTCTTTGTAGCGCTGATTTGCCTTTCAAGGTTGCTTGGTTGGCCAAAAAGGGCGTATGCGTTTTTTCCTGAATATATTCAGGAAAAAACGCATACGCCCTTTTTGGCCAAGGGCATCATTGTCAACGTTTTGCCGCTTTTCATGTGCTTTAAAGGCGATTCGCATCTTCCTCCTGAAATCTGTTTCCTGCAATTCTGCCTTGATTTCAAATCCTCTTCTTTGCCTTCCCTCAATATATTTGTGGACGAGAGTTATCATTTATAACTCTGCAGGTTTGTGAATTGCAGTGCCCTGAAGCTCCATTTTACAAGTCACTTTTTTGGGAGCCGGCCGCAAAAGCGCAGGATGGCTTCAGGCCCTGTTCTGGTTCCGGGGGGCAGGCTGAGCCTGTGGTTAATTCTTCTTCCTGATGGGAAAATAGAGTGACCTGTGCCTGTCCCAACACCAAGAGCTAGTCTCTCATTGGTTCCCCGTCTTCCCGTTCATCCTGGGGACAAATTGCAACCTGTACAGAACAGGAGGTTAAAGGTGCTGATGCTCCAAGTAGGGAGATTGCTAGTAAAGTGGCTGGAATGGCGAACCCGAGCACAAGGAGAGGAGAAATGAGGTGCTTTTTAGAAACCTTTCCCCATCACACGGTGTACCATCTTCTGGGTTTCTCATGCATGTTTTCGATGTAGGAAGATGCCCTTGAACCTGGAGATTTGGGACCCATGCGATGGGTAGCACGCAGTATTACTTTAAAGGGTCTGCGTTTGCTCACCCAACCTCACCAAACCTCTCAGCCCCAAGAGTGTCCACCCTTATGTCTCATCCAGCTGTGGGTCTAGATATGGTCAATCCAGGTTGCATCACAGCCCCTGAACGAATTGTGTAAGAATTTCTCTCTCTTTCCCTGTCTTTGTTTCATGGGTTTTTAAAAGTAATTTATTTTTATAATGGGGTTTAGCTGCTTTTCACGGCTGTGTTTATGCCGCTTTACACCCACTTGACACACTAACAGAGAGATATCAATACATAGGTTTTAAGATTATTACTAGTCAGATATATTCTTGTGCGGTGAATCGGGCGTGTTGAGTCCAGTTCTCTGAGCAAGGAGTAGGTCTTGTCTATTACATATTGGGTTTATGGAACGGTATCTGAGCTAATTTGAAACTCTTGTTTTATGTATCACCCCACCTCACCTTTCCCGTTAAGCAGCCATAGTGTGTTTTCTGCATGTGTGACTCTGTTCTGTTTTGTAATTCAGTTCAAGTGTAACGGTTTTTCCATTCCCTCTATAAGTGACACCTTATGAGAAGTGTCCTTTTCTGTGTGACTTATTTCACTTAGAATCGTCTTACCTAAATCCACTCATCATGCTGCTACTAGCCTTATGACATTGATTTCATGGCTGAGTGATATTCCATTGTACATAAGGACCACAACTTTTTTATCCATTTTTCGCTTTCCTGGGATATTTAAGGTGGAAGGAAGTGGAGGTCCTTGTCAACAGAGCAGCCCTAAACTTTGGGGTGCTTGTGTCTTGCTGATTTTCAATTTTCCCACTTTATCCCCCCATGCGTGGAAGTGCCCTATGCTCTCTAAGCTGTGTTTTTTAGATGTTTCAGGACACACCGTACACTTCTCCAGAGTGGCTGTTGGCAATTTACATCCCGCCCATCAGTGTAGCAAGGCTCCCATTTCTCCATGGCCTGTCCTGCATTTCTGGTTTTGACACTTTTTTCAGCATGGCCCTTTTGACCGATGGGAAGCGAGACTTCTTTGTAGCGCTGATTTGCCTTTCCAGGTTGCTTGGTTGGCCAAAAAGGGCGTATGCGTTTTTTCCTGAATATATTCAGGAAAAAACGCATACGCCCTTTTTGGCCAAGGGCATCATTGTCAACGTTTTGCCGCTTTTCATGTGCTTTAAAGGCGATTCGAATCTACCTCCTGAAATCTGTTTCCTGCAATTCTGCCTTGATTTCAAATCCTCTTCTTTGCCTTCCCTCAATATATTTGTGGACGAGAGTTATCATTTATAACTCTGCAGGTTTGTGAATTGCAGTGCCCTGAAGCTCCATTTTACAAGTCGCTTTTTTGGGAGCCGGCCGCAAAAGCGCAGGATGGCTTCAGGCCCTGTTCTGGTTCCGGGGGGCAGGCTGAGCCTGTGGTTAATTCTTCTTCCTGATGGGAAAATAGAGTGACCTGTGCCTGTCCCAACACCAAGAGCTAGTCTCTCATTGGTTCCCCGTCTTCCCGTTCATCCTCAGGACAAATTGCAACCTGTACGGAACAGGAGGTTAAAGGTGCTGATGCTCCAAGTAGGGAGATTGCTAGTAAAGTGGCTGGAATGGCGAACCCGAGCACAAGGAGAGGAGAAATGAGGTGCTTTTTAGAAACCTTTCCCCATCACACGGTGTACCATCTTCTGGGTTTCTCATGCATGTTTTCGATGTAGGAAGATGCCCTTGAACCTGGAGATTTGGGACCCATGCGATGGGTAGCACGCAGTATTACTTTAAAGGGTCTGCGTTTGCTCACCCAACCTCACCAAACCTCTCAGCCCCAAGAGTGTCCACCCTTATGTCTCATCCAGCTGTGGGTCTAGATATGGTCAATCCAGGTTGCATCACAGCCCCTGAACGAATTGTGTAAGAATTTCTCTCTCTTTCCCTGTCTTTGTTTCATGGGTTTTTAAAAGTAATTTATTTTTATAATGGGGTTTAGCTGCTTTTCACGGCTGTGTTTATGCCGCTTTACACCCACTTGACACACTAACAGAGAGATATCAATACATAGGTTTTAAGATTATTACTAGTCAGATATATTCTTGTGCGGTGAATCGGGCGTGTTGAGTCCAGTTCTCTGAGCAAGGAGTAGGTCTTGTCTATTACATATTGGGTTTATGGAACGGTATCTGAGCTAATTTGAAACTCTTGTTTTATGTATCACCCCACCTCACCTTTCCCGTTAAGCAGCCATAGTGTGTTTTCTGCATGTGTGACTCTGTTCTGTTTTGTAATTCAGTTCAAGTGTAACGGTTTTTCCATTCCCTCTATAAGTGACACCTTATGAGAAGTGTCCTTTTCTGTGTGACTTATTTCACTTAGAATCGTCTTACCTAAATCCACTCATCATGCTGCTACTAGCCTTATGACATTGATTTCATGGCTGAGTGATATTCCATTGTACATAAGGACCACAACTTTTTTATCCATTTTTCGCTTTCCTGGGATATTTAAGGTGGAAGGAAGTGGAGGTCCTTGTCAACAGAGCAGCCCTAAACTTTGGGGTGCTTGTGTCTTGCTGATTTTCAATTTTCCCACTTTATCCCCCCATGCGTGGAAGTGCCCTATGCTCTCTAAGCTGTGTTTTTTAGATGTTTCAGGACACACCGTACACTTCTCCAGAGTGGCTGTTGGCAATTTACATCCCGCCCATCAGTGTAGCAAGGCTCCCATTTCTCCATGGCCTGTCCTGCATTTCTGGTTTTGACACTTTTTTCAGCATGGCCCTTTTGACCGATGGGAAGCGAGACTTCTTTGTAGCGCTGATTTGCCTTTCCAGGTTGCTTGGTTGGCCAAAAAGGGCGTATGCGTTTTTTCCTGAATATATTCAGGAAAAAACGCATACGCCCTTTTTGGCCAAGGGCATCATTGTCAACGTTTTGCCGCTTTTCATGTGCTTTAAAGGCGATTCGAATCTACCTCCTGAAATCTGTTTCCTGCAATTCTGCCTTGATTTCAAATCCTCTTCTTTGCCTTCCCTCAATATATTTGTGGACGAGAGTTATCATTTATAACTCTGCAGGTTTGTGAATTGCAGTGCCCTGAAGCTCCATTTTACAAGTCGCTTTTTTGGGAGCCGGCCGCAAAAGCGCAGGATGGCTTCAGGCCCTGTTCTGGTTCCGGGGGGCAGGCTGAGCCTGTGGTTAATTCTTCTTCCTGATGGGAAAATAGAGTGACCTGTGCCTGTCCCAACACCAAGAGCTAGTCTCTCATTGGTTCCCCGTCTTCCCGTTCATCCTCAGGACAAATTGCAACCTGTACGGAACAGGAGGTTAAAGGTGCTGATGCTCCAAGTAGGGAGATTGCTAGTAAAGTGGCTGGAATGGCGAACCCGAGCACAAGGAGAGGAGAAATGAGGTGCTTTTTAGAAACCTTTCCCCATCACACGGTGTACCATCTTCTGGGTTTCTCATGCATGTTTTCGATGTAGGAAGATGCCCTTGAACCTGGAGATTTGGGACCCATGCGATGGGTAGCACGCAGTATTACTTTAAAGGGTCTGCGTTTGCTCACCCAACCTCACCAAACCTCTCAGCCCCAAGAGTGTCCACCCTTATGTCTCATCCAGCTGTGGGTCTAGATATGGTCAATCCAGGTTGCATCACAGCCCCTGAACGAATTGTGTAAGAATTTCTCTCTCTTTCCCTGTCTTTGTTTCATGGGTTTTTAAAAGTAATTTATTTTTATAATGGGGTTTAGCTGCTTTTCACGGCTGTGTTTATGCCGCTTTACCCCCACTTGACACACTAACAGAGAGATATCAATACATAGGTTTTAAGATTATTACTAGTCAGATATATTCTTGTGCGGTGAATCGGGCGTGTTGAGTCCAGTTCTCTGAGCAAGGAGTAGGTCTTGTCTATTACATATTGGGTTTATGGAACGGTATCTGAGCTAATTTGAAACTCTTGTTTTATGTATCACCCCACCTCACCTTTCCCGTTAAGCAGCCATAGTGTGTTTTCTGCATGTGTGACTCTGTTCTGTTTTGTAATTCAGTTCAAGTGTAACGGTTTTTCCATTCCCTCTATAAGTGACACCTTATGAGAAGTGTCCTTTTCTGTGTGACTTATTTCACTTAGAATCGTCTTACCTAAATCCACTCATCATGCTGCTACTAGCCTTATGACATTGATTTCATGGCTGAGTGATATTCCATTGTACATAAGGACCACAACTTTTTTATCCATTTTTCGCTTTCCTGGGATATTTAAGGTGGAAGGAAGTGGAGGTCCTTGTCAACAGAGCAGCCCTAAACTTTGGGGTGCTTGTGTCTTGCTGATTTTCAATTTTCCCACTTTATCCCCCCATGCGTGGAAGTGCCCTATGCTCTCTAAGCTGTGTTTTTTAGATGTTTCAGGACACACCGTACACTTCTCCAGAGTGGCTGTTGGCAATTTACATCCCGCCCATCAGTGTAGCAAGGCTCCCATTTCTCCATGGCCTGTCCTGCATTTCTGGTTTTGACACTTTTTTCAGCATGGCCCTTTTGACCGATGGGAAGCGAGACTTCTTTGTAGCGCTGATTTGCCTTTCCAGGTTGCTTGGTTGGCCAAAAAGGGCGTATGCGTTTTTTCCTGAATATATTCAGGAAAAAACGCATACGCCCTTTTTGGCCAAGGGCATCATTGTCAACGTTTTGCCGCTTTTCATGTGCTTTAAAGGCGATTCGAATCTACCTCCTGAAATCTGTTTCCTGCAATTCTGCCTTGATTTCAAATCCTCTTCTTTGCCTTCCCTCAATATATTTGTGGACGAGAGTTATCATTTATAACTCTGCAGGTTTGTGAATTGCAGTGCCCTGAAGCTCCATTTTACAAGTCGCTTTTTTGGGAGCCGGCCGCAAAAGCGCAGGATGGCTTCAGGCCCTGTTCTGGTTCCGGGGGGCAGGCTGAGCCTGTGGTTAATTCTTCTTCCTGATGGGAAAATAGAGTGACCTGTGCCTGTCCCAACACCAAGAGCTAGTCTCTCATTGGTTCCCCGTCTTCCCGTTCATCCTCAGGACAAATTGCAACCTGTACGGAACAGGAGGTTAAAGGTGCTGATGCTCCAAGTAGGGAGATTGCTAGTAAAGTGGCTGGAATGGCGAACCCGAGCACAAGGAGATGAGAAATGAGGTGCGTTTTAGAAACCTTTCCCCATCACACGGTGTACCATCTTCTGGGTTTCTCATGCATGTTTTCGATGTAGGAAGATGCCCTTGAACCTGGAGATTTGGGACCCATGCGATGGGTAGCACGCAGTATTACTTTAAAGGGTCTGCGTTTGCTCACCCAACCTCACCAAACCTCTCAGCCCCAAGAGTGTCCACCCTTATGTCTCATCCAGCTGTGGGTCTAGATATGGTCAATCCAGGTTGCATCACAGCCCCTGAACGAATTGTGTAAGAATTTCTCTCTCCTTCCCTGTCTTTGTTTCATGGGTTTTCAAAAGTAATTTATTTTTATAATGGGGTTTAGCTGCTTTTCACGGCTGTGTTTAGGCCGCTTTACACCCACTTGACACACTAACAGAGAGATATCAATACATAGGTTTTAAGATTATTACTAGTCAGATATATTCTTGTGCGGTGAATCGGGCGTGTTGAGTCCAGTTCTCTGAGCAAGGAGTAGGTCTTGTCTATTACATATTGGGTTTATGGAACGGTATCTGAGCTAATTTGAAACTCTTGTTTTATGTATCACCTCACCTCACCTTTCCCGTTAAGCAGCCATAGTGTGTTTTCTGCATGTGTGACTCTGTTCTGTTTTGTAATTCAGTTCAAGTGTAACGGTTTTTCCATTCCCTCTATAAGTGACACCTTATGAGAAGTGTCCTTTTCTGTGTGACTTATTTCACTTAGAATCGTCTTACCTAAATCCACTCATCATGCTGCTACTAGCCTTATGACATTGATTTCATGGCTGAGTGATATTCCATTGTACATAAGGACCACAACTTTTTTATCCATTTTTCGCTTTCCTGGGATATTTAAGGTGGAAGGAAGTGGAGGTCCTTGTCAACAGAGCAGCCCTAAACTTTGGGGTGCTTGTGTCTTGCTAATTTTCAATTTTCCCACTTTATCCCCCCATGCGTGGAAGTGCCCTATGCTCTCTAAGCTGTGGTTTTTAGATGTTTCAGGACACACCGTACACTTCTCCAGAGTGGCTGTTGGCAATTTACATCCCACCCATCAGTGTAGCAATGCTCCCATTTCTCCACGGCCTGTCCTGCATTTCTGGTTTTGACACTTTTTTCAGCATGGCCCTTTTGACCGATGGGAAGCGAGACTTCTTTGTAGCGCTGATTTGCCTTTCCAGGTTGCTTGGTTGGCCAAAAAGGGCGTATGCGTTTTTTCCTGAATATATTCAGGAAAAAACGCATACGCCCTTTTTGGCCAAGGGCATCATTGTCAACGTTTTGCCGCTTTTCATGTGCTTTAAAGGCGATTCGAATCTACCTCCTGAAATCTGTTTCCTGCAATTCTGCCTTGATTTCAAATCCTCTTCTTTGCCTTCCCTCAATATATTTGTGGACGAGAGTTATCATTTATAACTCTGCAGGTTTGTGAATTGCAGTGCCCTGAAGCTCCATTTTACAAGTCGCTTTTTTGGGAGCCGGCCGCAAAAGCGCAGGATGGCTTCAGGCCCTGTTCTGGTTCCGGGGGGCAGGCTGAGCCTGTGGTTAATTCTTCTTCCTGATGGGAAAATAGAGTGACCTGTGCTTGTCCCAACACCAAGAGCTAGTCTCTCATTGGTTCCCCGTCTTCCCGTTCATCCTGGGGACAAATTGCAACCTGTACGGAACAGGAGGTTAAAGGTGCTGATGCTCCAAGTAGGGAGATTGCTAGTAAAGTGGCTGGAATGGCGAACCCGAGCACAAGGAGAGGAGAAATGAGGTGCTTTTTAGAAACCTTTCCCCATCACACGGTGTACCATCTTCTGGGTTTCTCATGCATGTTTTCGATGTAGGAAGATGCCCTTGAACCTGGAGATTTGGGACCCATGCGATGGGTAGCACGCAGTATTACTTTAAAGGGTCTGCGTTTGCTCACCCAACCTCACCAAACCTCTCAGCCCCAAGAGTGTCCACCCTTATGTCTCATCCAGCTGTGGGTCTAGATATGGTCAATCCAGGTTGCATCACAGCCCCTGAACGAATTGTGTAAGAATTTCTCTCTCTTTCCCTGTCTTTGTTTCATGGGTTTTTAAAAGTAATTTATTTTTATAATGGGGTTTAGCTGCTTTTCACGGCTGTGTTTAGGCCGCTTTACACCCACTTGACACACTAACAGAGAGATATCAATACATAGGTTTTAAGATTATTACTAGTCAGATATATTCTTGTGCGGTGAATCGGGCGTGTTGAGTCCAGTTCTCTGAGCAAGGAGTAGGTCTTGTCTATTACATATTGGGTTTATGGAACGGTATCTGAGCTAATTTGAAACTCTTGTTTTATGTATCACCCCACCTCACCTTTCCCGTTAAGCAGCCATAGTGTGTTTTCTGCATGTGTGACTCTGTTCTGTTTTGTAATTCAGTTCAAGTGTAACGGTTTTTCCATTCCCTCTATAAGTGACACCTTATGAGAAGTGTCCTTTTCTGTGTGACTTATTTCACTTAGAATCGTCTTACCTAAATCCACTCATCATGCTGCTACTAGCCTTATGACATTGATTTCATGGCTGAGTGATATTCCATTGTACATAAGGACCACAACTTTTTTATCCATTTTTCGCTTTCCTGGGATATTTAAGGTGGAAGGAAGTGGAGGTCCTTGTCAACAGAGCAGCCCTAAACTTTGGGGTGCTTGTGTCTTGCTGATTTTCAATTTTCCCACTTTATCCCCCCATGCGTGGAAGTGCCCTATGCTCTCTAAGCTGTGTTTTTTAGATGTTTCAGGACACACCGTACACTTCTCCAGAGTGGCTGTTGGCAATTTACATCCCGCCCATCAGTGTAGCAAGGCTCCCATTTCTCCATGGCCTGTCCTGCATTTCTGGTTTTGACACTTTTTTCAGCATGGCCCTTTTGACCGATGGGAAGCGAGACTTCTTTGTAGCGCTGATTTGCCTTTCAAGGTTGCTTGGTTGGCCAAAAAGGGCGTATGCGTTTTTTCCTGAATATATTCAGGAAAAAACGCATACGCCCTTTTTGGCCAAGGGCATCATTGTCAACGTTTTGCCGCTTTTCATGTGCTTTAAAGGCGATTCGCATCTTCCTCCTGAAATCTGTTTCCTGCAATTCTGCCTTGATTTCAAATCCTCTTCTTTGCCTTCCCTCAATATATTTGTGGACGAGAGTTATCATTTATAACTCTGCAGGTTTGTGAATTGCAGTGCCCTGAAGCTCCATTTTACAAGTCGCTTTTTTGGGAGCCGGCCGCAAAAGCGCAGGATGGCTTCAGGCCCTGTTCTGGTTCCGGGGGGCAGGCTGAGCCTGTGGTTAATTCTTCTTCCTGATGGGAAAATAGAGTGACCTGTGCCTGTCCCAACACCAAGAGCTAGTCTCTCATTGGTTCCCCGTCTTCCCGTTCATCCTGGGGACAAATTGCAACCTGTACAGAACAGGAGGTTAAAGGTGCTGATGCTCCAAGTAGGGAGATTGCTAGTAAAGTGGCTGGAATGGCGAACCCGAGCACAAGGAGAGGAGAAATGAGGTGCTTTTTAGAAACCTTTCCCCATCACACGGTGTACCATCTTCTGGGTTTCTCATGCATGTTTTCGATGTAGGAAGATGCCCTTGAACCTGGAGATTTGGGACCCATGCGATGGGTAGCACGCAGTATTACTTTAAAGGGTCTGCGTTTGCTCACCCAACCTCACCAAACCTCTCAGCCCCAAGAGTGTCCACCCTTATGTCTCATCCAGCTGTGGGTCTAGATATGGTCAATCCAGGTTGCATCACAGCCCCTGAACGAATTGTGTAAGAATTTCTCTCTCTTTCCCTGTCTTTGTTTCATGGGTTTTTAAAAGTAATTTATTTTTATAATGGGGTTTAGCTGCTTTTCACGGCTGTGTTTATGCCGCTTTACACCCACTTGACACACTAACAGAGAGATATCAATACATAGGTTTTAAGATTATTACTAGTCAGATATATTCTTGTGCGGTGAATCGGGCGTGTTGAGTCCAGTTCTCTGAGCAAGGAGTAGGTCTTGTCTATTACATATTGGGTTTATGGAACGGTATCTGAGCTAATTTGAAACTCTTGTTTTATGTATCACCCCACCTCACCTTTCCCGTTAAGCAGCCATAGTGTGTTTTCTGCATGTGTGACTCTGTTCTGTTTTGTAATTCAGTTCAAGTGTAACGGTTTTTCCATTCCCTCTATAAGTGACACCTTATGAGAAGTGTCCTTTTCTGTGTGACTTATTTCACTTAGAATCGTCTTACCTAAATCCACTCATCATGCTGCTACTAGCCTTATGACATTGATTTCATGGCTGAGTGATATTCCATTGTACATAAGGACCACAACTTTTTTATCCATTTTTCGCTTTCCTGGGATATTTAAGGTGGAAGGAAGTGGAGGTCCTTGTCAACAGAGCAGCCCTAAACTTTGGGGTGCTTGTGTCTTGCTGATTTTCAATTTTCCCACTTTATCCCCCCATGCGTGGAAGTGCCCTATGCTCTCTAAGCTGTGTTTTTTAGATGTTTCAGGACACACCGTACACTTCTCCAGAGTGGCTGTTGGCAATTTACATCCCGCCCATCAGTGTAGCAAGGCTCCCATTTCTCCATGGCCTGTCCTGCATTTCTGGTTTTGACACTTTTTTCAGCATGGCCCTTTTGACCGATGGGAAGCGAGACTTCTTTGTAGCGCTGATTTGCCTTTCCAGGTTGCTTGGTTGGCCAAAAAGGGCGTATGCGTTTTTTCCTGAATATATTCAGGAAAAAACGCATACGCCCTTTTTGGCCAAGGGCATCATTGTCAACGTTTTGCCGCTTTTCATGTGCTTTAAAGGCGATTCGAATCTACCTCCTGAAATCTGTTTCCTGCAATTCTGCCTTGATTTCAAATCCTCTTCTTTGCCTTCCCTCAATATATTTGTGGACGAGAGTTATCATTTATAACTCTGCAGGTTTGTGAATTGCAGTGCCCTGAAGCTCCATTTTACAAGTCGCTTTTTTGGGAGCCGGCCGCAAAAGCGCAGGATGGCTTCAGGCCCTGTTCTGGTTCCGGGGGGCAGGCTGAGCCTGTGGTTAATTCTTCTTCCTGATGGGAAAATAGAGTGACCTGTGCCTGTCCCAACACCAAGAGCTAGTCTCTCATTGGTTCCCCGTCTTCCCGTTCATCCTCAGGACAAATTGCAACCTGTACGGAACAGGAGGTTAAAGGTGCTGATGCTCCAAGTAGGGAGATTGCTAGTAAAGTGGCTGGAATGGCGAACCCGAGCACAAGGAGAGGAGAAATGAGGTGCTTTTTAGAAACCTTTCCCCATCACACGGTGTACCATCTTCTGGGTTTCTCATGCATGTTTTCGATGTAGGAAGATGCCCTTGAACCTGGAGATTTGGGACCCATGCGATGGGTAGCACGCAGTATTACTTTAAAGGGTCTGCGTTTGCTCACCCAACCTCACCAAACCTCTCAGCCCCAAGAGTGTCCACCCTTATGTCTCATCCAGCTGTGGGTCTAGATATGGTCAATCCAGGTTGCATCACAGCCCCTGAACGAATTGTGTAAGAATTTCTCTCTCTTTCCCTGTCTTTGTTTCATGGGTTTTTAAAAGTAATTTATTTTTATAATGGGGTTTAGCTGCTTTTCACGGCTGTGTTTATGCCGCTTTACACCCACTTGACACACTAACAGAGAGATATCAATACATAGGTTTTAAGATTATTACTAGTCAGATATATTCTTGTGCGGTGAATCGGGCGTGTTGAGTCCAGTTCTCTGAGCAAGGAGTAGGTCTTGTCTATTACATATTGGGTTTATGGAACGGTATCTGAGCTAATTTGAAACTCTTGTTTTATGTATCACCCCACCTCACCTTTCCCGTTAAGCAGCCATAGTGTGTTTTCTGCATGTGTGACTCTGTTCTGTTTTGTAATTCAGTTCAAGTGTAACGGTTTTTCCATTCCCTCTATAAGTGACACCTTATGAGAAGTGTCCTTTTCTGTGTGACTTATTTCACTTAGAATCGTCTTACCTAAATCCACTCATCATGCTGCTACTAGCCTTATGACATTGATTTCATGGCTGAGTGATATTCCATTGTACATAAGGACCACAACTTTTTTATCCATTTTTCGCTTTCCTGGGATATTTAAGGTGGAAGGAAGTGGAGGTCCTTGTCAACAGAGCAGCCCTAAACTTTGGGGTGCTTGTGTCTTGCTGATTTTCAATTTTCCCACTTTATCCCCCCATGCGTGGAAGTGCCCTATGCTCTCTAAGCTGTGTTTTTTAGATGTTTCAGGACACACCGTACACTTCTCCAGAGTGGCTGTTGGCAATTTACATCCCGCCCATCAGTGTAGCAAGGCTCCCATTTCTCCATGGCCTGTCCTGCATTTCTGGTTTTGACACTTTTTTCAGCATGGCCCTTTTGACCGATGGGAAGCGAGACTTCTTTGTAGCGCTGATTTGCCTTTCCAGGTTGCTTGGTTGGCCAAAAAGGGCGTATGCGTTTTTTCCTGAATATATTCAGGAAAAAACGCATACGCCCTTTTTGGCCAAGGGCATCATTGTCAACGTTTTGCCGCTTTTCATGTGCTTTAAAGGCGATTCGAATCTACCTCCTGAAATCTGTTTCCTGCAATTCTGCCTTGATTTCAAATCCTCTTCTTTGCCTTCCCTCAATATATTTGTGGACGAGAGTTATCATTTATAACTCTGCAGGTTTGTGAATTGCAGTGCCCTGAAGCTCCATTTTACAAGTCGCTTTTTTGGGAGCCGGCCGCAAAAGCGCAGGATGGCTTCAGGCCCTGTTCTGGTTCCGGGGGGCAGGCTGAGCCTGTGGTTAATTCTTCTTCCTGATGGGAAAATAGAGTGACCTGTGCCTGTCCCAACACCAAGAGCTAGTCTCTCATTGGTTCCCCGTCTTCCCGTTCATCCTCAGGACAAATTGCAACCTGTACGGAACAGGAGGTTAAAGGTGCTGATGCTCCAAGTAGGGAGATTGCTAGTAAAGTGGCTGGAATGGCGAACCCGAGCACAAGGAGATGAGAAATGAGGTGCGTTTTAGAAACCTTTCCCCATCACACGGTGTACCATCTTCTGGGTTTCTCATGCATGTTTTCGATGTAGGAAGATGCCCTTGAACCTGGAGATTTGGGACCCATGCGATGGGTAGCACGCAGTATTACTTTAAAGGGTCTGCGTTTGCTCACCCAACCTCACCAAACCTCTCAGCCCCAAGAGTGTCCACCCTTATGTCTCATCCAGCTGTGGGTCTAGATATGGTCAATCCAGGTTGCATCACAGCCCCTGAACGAATTGTGTAAGAATTTCTCTCTCCTTCCCTGTCTTTGTTTCATGGGTTTTCAAAAGTAATTTATTTTTATAATGGGGTTTAGCTGCTTTTCACGGCTGTGTTTAGGCCGCTTTACACCCACTTGACACACTAACAGAGAGATATCAATACATAGGTTTTAAGATTATTACTAGTCAGATATATTCTTGTGCGGTGAATCGGGCGTGTTGAGTCCAGTTCTCTGAGCAAGGAGTAGGTCTTGTCTATTACATATTGGGTTTATGGAACGGTATCTGAGCTAATTTGAAACTCTTGTTTTATGTATCACCTCACCTCACCTTTCCCGTTAAGCAGCCATAGTGTGTTTTCTGCATGTGTGACTCTGTTCTGTTTTGTAATTCAGTTCAAGTGTAACGGTTTTTCCATTCCCTCTATAAGTGACACCTTATGAGAAGTGTCCTTTTCTGTGTGACTTATTTCACTTAGAATCGTCTTACCTAAATCCACTCATCATGCTGCTACTAGCCTTATGACATTGATTTCATGGCTGAGTGATATTCCATTGTACATAAGGACCACAACTTTTTTATCCATTTTTCGCTTTCCTGGGATATTTAAGGTGGAAGGAAGTGGAGGTCCTTGTCAACAGAGCAGCCCTAAACTTTGGGGTGCTTGTGTCTTGCTAATTTTCAATTTTCCCACTTTATCCCCCCATGCGTGGAAGTGCCCTATGCTCTCTAAGCTGTGGTTTTTAGATGTTTCAGGACACACCGTACACTTCTCCAGAGTGGCTGTTGGCAATTTACATCCCGCCCATCAGTGTAGCAAGGCTCCCATTTCTCCATGGCCTGTCCTGCATTTCTGGTTTTGACACTTTTTTCAGCATGGCCCTTTTGACCGATGGGAAGCGAGACTTCTTTGTAGCGCTGATTTGCCTTTCAAGGTTGCTTGGTTGGCCAAAAAGGGCGTATGCGTTTTTTCCTGAATATATTCAGGAAAAAACGCATACGCCCTTTTTGGCCAAGGGCATCATTGTCAACGTTTTGCCGCTTTTCATGTGCTTTAAAGGCGATTCGCATCTTCCTCCTGAAATCTGTTTCCTGCAATTCTGCCTTGATTTCAAATCCTCTTCTTTGCCTTCCCTCAATATATTTGTGGACGAGAGTTATCATTTATAACTCTGCAGGTTTGTGAATTGCAGTGCCCTGAAGCTCCATTTTACAAGTCGCTTTTTTGGGAGCCGGCCGCAAAAGCGCAGGATGGCTTCAGGCCCTGTTCTGGTTCCGGGGGGCAGGCTGAGCCTGTGGTTAATTCTTCTTCCTGATGGGAAAATAGAGTGACCTGTGCCTGTCCCAACACCAAGAGCTAGTCTCTCATTGGTTCCCCGTCTTCCCGTTCATCCTGGGGACAAATTGCAACCTGTACAGAACAGGAGGTTAAAGGTGCTGATGCTCCAAGTAGGGAGATTGCTAGTAAAGTGGCTGGAATGGCGAACCCGAGCACAAGGAGAGGAGAAATGAGGTGCTTTTTAGAAACCTTTCCCCATCACACGGTGTACCATCTTCTGGGTTTCTCATGCATGTTTTCGATGTAGGAAGATGCCCTTGAACCTGGAGATTTGGGACCCATGCGATGGGTAGCACGCAGTATTACTTTAAAGGGTCTGCGTTTGCTCACCCAACCTCACCAAACCTCTCAGCCCCAAGAGTGTCCACCCTTATGTCTCATCCAGCTGTGGGTCTAGATATGGTCAATCCAGGTTGCATCACAGCCCCTGAACGAATTGTGTAAGAATTTCTCTCTCTTTCCCTGTCTTTGTTTCATGGGTTTTTAAAAGTAATTTATTTTTATAATGGGGTTTAGCTGCTTTTCACGGCTGTGTTTATGCCGCTTTACACCCACTTGACACACTAACAGAGAGATATCAATACATAGGTTTTAAGATTATTACTAGTCAGATATATTCTTGTGCGGTGAATCGGGCGTGTTGAGTCCAGTTCTCTGAGCAAGGAGTAGGTCTTGTCTATTACATATTGGGTTTATGGAACGGTATCTGAGCTAATTTGAAACTCTTGTTTTATGTATCACCCCACCTCACCTTTCCCGTTAAGCAGCCATAGTGTGTTTTCTGCATGTGTGACTCTGTTCTGTTTTGTAATTCAGTTCAAGTGTAACGGTTTTTCCATTCCCTCTATAAGTGACACCTTATGAGAAGTGTCCTTTTCTGTGTGACTTATTTCACTTAGAATCGTCTTACCTAAATCCACTCATCATGCTGCTACTAGCCTTATGACATTGATTTCATGGCTGAGTGATATTCCATTGTACATAAGGACCACAACTTTTTTATCCATTTTTCGCTTTCCTGGGATATTTAAGGTGGAAGGAAGTGGAGGTCCTTGTCAACAGAGCAGCCCTAAACTTTGGGGTGCTTGTGTCTTGCTGATTTTCAATTTTCCCACTTTATCCCCCCATGCGTGGAAGTGCCCTATGCTCTCTAAGCTGTGTTTTTTAGATGTTTCAGGACACACCGTACACTTCTCCAGAGTGGCTGTTGGCAATTTACATCCCGCCCATCAGTGTAGCAAGGCTCCCATTTCTCCATGGCCTGTCCTGCATTTCTGGTTTTGACACTTTTTTCAGCATGGCCCTTTTGACCGATGGGAAGCGAGACTTCTTTGTAGCGCTGATTTGCCTTTCCAGGTTGCTTGGTTGGCCAAAAAGGGCGTATGCGTTTTTTCCTGAATATATTCAGGAAAAAACGCATACGCCCTTTTTGGCCAAGGGCATCATTGTCAACGTTTTGCCGCTTTTCATGTGCTTTAAAGGCGATTCGAATCTACCTCCTGAAATCTGTTTCCTGCAATTCTGCCTTGATTTCAAATCCTCTTCTTTGCCTTCCCTCAATATATTTGTGGACGAGAGTTATCATTTATAACTCTGCAGGTTTGTGAATTGCAGTGCCCTGAAGCTCCATTTTACAAGTCGCTTTTTTGGGAGCCGGCCGCAAAAGCGCAGGATGGCTTCAGGCCCTGTTCTGGTTCCGGGGGGCAGGCTGAGCCTGTGGTTAATTCTTCTTCCTGATGGGAAAATAGAGTGACCTGTGCCTGTCCCAACACCAAGAGCTAGTCTCTCATTGGTTCCCCGTCTTCCCGTTCATCCTCAGGACAAATTGCAACCTGTACGGAACAGGAGGTTAAAGGTGCTGATGCTCCAAGTAGGGAGATTGCTAGTAAAGTGGCTGGAATGGCGAACCCGAGCACAAGGAGAGGAGAAATGAGGTGCTTTTTAGAAACCTTTCCCCATCACACGGTGTACCATCTTCTGGGTTTCTCATGCATGTTTTCGATGTAGGAAGATGCCCTTGAACCTGGAGATTTGGGACCCATGCGATGGGTAGCACGCAGTATTACTTTAAAGGGTCTGCGTTTGCTCACCCAACCTCACCAAACCTCTCAGCCCCAAGAGTGTCCACCCTTATGTCTCATCCAGCTGTGGGTCTAGATATGGTCAATCCAGGTTGCATCACAGCCCCTGAACGAATTGTGTAAGAATTTCTCTCTCTTTCCCTGTCTTTGTTTCATGGGTTTTTAAAAGTAATTTATTTTTATAATGGGGTTTAGCTGCTTTTCACGGCTGTGTTTATGCCGCTTTACCCCCACTTGACACACTAACAGAGAGATATCAATACATAGGTTTTAAGATTATTACTAGTCAGATATATTCTTGTGCGGTGAATCGGGCGTGTTGAGTCCAGTTCTCTGAGCAAGGAGTAGGTCTTGTCTATTACATATTGGGTTTATGGAACGGTATCTGAGCTAATTTGAAACTCTTGTTTTATGTATCACCCCACCTCACCTTTCCCGTTAAGCAGCCATAGTGTGTTTTCTGCATGTGTGACTCTGTTCTGTTTTGTAATTCAGTTCAAGTGTAACGGTTTTTCCATTCCCTCTATAAGTGACACCTTATGAGAAGTGTCCTTTTCTGTGTGACTTATTTCACTTAGAATCGTCTTACCTAAATCCACTCATCATGCTGCTACTAGCCTTATGACATTGATTTCATGGCTGAGTGATATTCCATTGTACATAAGGACCACAACTTTTTTATCCATTTTTCGCTTTCCTGGGATATTTAAGGTGGAAGGAAGTGGAGGTCCTTGTCAACAGAGCAGCCCTAAACTTTGGGGTGCTTGTGTCTTGCTGATTTTCAATTTTCCCACTTTATCCCCCCATGCGTGGAAGTGCCCTATGCTCTCTAAGCTGTGTTTTTTAGATGTTTCAGGACACACCGTACACTTCTCCAGAGTGGCTGTTGGCAATTTACATCCCGCCCATCAGTGTAGCAAGGCTCCCATTTCTCCATGGCCTGTCCTGCATTTCTGGTTTTGACACTTTTTTCAGCATGGCCCTTTTGACCGATGGGAAGCGAGACTTCTTTGTAGCGCTGATTTGCCTTTCCAGGTTGCTTGGTTGGCCAAAAAGGGCGTATGCGTTTTTTCCTGAATATATTCAGGAAAAAACGCATACGCCCTTTTTGGCCAAGGGCATCATTGTCAACGTTTTGCCGCTTTTCATGTGCTTTAAAGGCGATTCGAATCTACCTCCTGAAATCTGTTTCCTGCAATTCTGCCTTGATTTCAAATCCTCTTCTTTGCCTTCCCTCAATATATTTGTGGACGAGAGTTATCATTTATAACTCTGCAGGTTTGTGAATTGCAGTGCCCTGAAGCTCCATTTTACAAGTCGCTTTTTTGGGAGCCGGCCGCAAAAGCGCAGGATGGCTTCAGGCCCTGTTCTGGTTCCGGGGGGCAGGCTGAGCCTGTGGTTAATTCTTCTTCCTGATGGGAAAATAGAGTGACCTGTGCCTGTCCCAACACCAAGAGCTAGTCTCTCATTGGTTCCCCGTCTTCCCGTTCATCCTCAGGACAAATTGCAACCTGTACGGAACAGGAGGTTAAAGGTGCTGATGCTCCAAGTAGGGAGATTGCTAGTAAAGTGGCTGGAATGGCGAACCCGAGCACAAGGAGATGAGAAATGAGGTGCGTTTTAGAAACCTTTCCCCATCACACGGTGTACCATCTTCTGGGTTTCTCATGCATGTTTTCGATGTAGGAAGATGCCCTTGAACCTGGAGATTTGGGACCCATGCGATGGGTAGCACGCAGTATTACTTTAAAGGGTCTGCGTTTGCTCACCCAACCTCACCAAACCTCTCAGCCCCAAGAGTGTCCACCCTTATGTCTCATCCAGCTGTGGGTCTAGATATGGTCAATCCAGGTTGCATCACAGCCCCTGAACGAATTGTGTAAGAATTTCTCTCTCCTTCCCTGTCTTTGTTTCATGGGTTTTCAAAAGTAATTTATTTTTATAATGGGGTTTAGCTGCTTTTCACGGCTGTGTTTAGGCCGCTTTACACCCACTTGACACACTAACAGAGAGATATCAATACATAGGTTTTAAGATTATTACTAGTCAGATATATTCTTGTGCGGTGAATCGGGCGTGTTGAGTCCAGTTCTCTGAGCAAGGAGTAGGTCTTGTCTATTACATATTGGGTTTATGGAACGGTATCTGAGCTAATTTGAAACTCTTGTTTTATGTATCACCTCACCTCACCTTTCCCGTTAAGCAGCCATAGTGTGTTTTCTGCATGTGTGACTCTGTTCTGTTTTGTAATTCAGTTCAAGTGTAACGGTTTTTCCATTCCCTCTATAAGTGACACCTTATGAGAAGTGTCCTTTTCTGTGTGACTTATTTCACTTAGAATCGTCTTACCTAAATCCACTCATCATGCTGCTACTAGCCTTATGACATTGATTTCATGGCTGAGTGATATTCCATTGTACATAAGGACCACAACTTTTTTATCCATTTTTCGCTTTCCTGGGATATTTAAGGTGGAAGGAAGTGGAGGTCCTTGTCAACAGAGCAGCCCTAAACTTTGGGGTGCTTGTGTCTTGCTAATTTTCAATTTTCCCACTTTATCCCCCCATGCGTGGAAGTGCCCTATGCTCTCTAAGCTGTGGTTTTTAGATGTTTCAGGACACACCGTACACTTCTCCAGAGTGGCTGTTGGCAATTTACATCCCACCCATCAGTGTAGCAATGCTCCCATTTCTCCACGGCCTGTCCTGCATTTCTGGTTTTGACACTTTTTTCAGCATGGCCCTTTTGACCGATGGGAAGCGAGACTTCTTTGTAGCGCTGATTTGCCTTTCCAGGTTGCTTGGTTGGCCAAAAAGGGCGTATGCGTTTTTTCCTGAATATATTCAGGAAAAAACGCATACGCCCTTTTTGGCCAAGGGCATCATTGTCAACGTTTTGCCGCTTTTCATGTGCTTTAAAGGCGATTCGAATCTACCTCCTGAAATCTGTTTCCTGCAATTCTGCCTTGATTTCAAATCCTCTTCTTTGCCTTCCCTCAATATATTTGTGGACGAGAGTTATCATTTATAACTCTGCAGGTTTGTGAATTGCAGTGCCCTGAAGCTCCATTTTACAAGTCGCTTTTTTGGGAGCCGGCCGCAAAAGCGCAGGATGGCTTCAGGCCCTGTTCTGGTTCCGGGGGGCAGGCTGAGCCTGTGGTTAATTCTTCTTCCTGATGGGAAAATAGAGTGACCTGTGCCTGTCCCAACACCAAGAGCTAGTCTCTCATTGGTTCCCCGTCTTCCCGTTCATCCTGGGGACAAATTGCAACCTGTACGGAACAGGAGGTTAAAGGTGCTGATGCTCCAAGTAGGGAGATTGCTAGTAAAGTGGCTGGAATGGCGAACCCGAGCACAAGGAGAGGAGAAATGAGGTGCTTTTTAGAAACCTTTCCCCATCACACGGTGTACCATCTTCTGGGTTTCTCATGCATGTTTTCGATGTAGGAAGATGCCCTTGAACCTGGAGATTTGGGACCCATGCGATGGGTAGCACGCAGTATTACTTTAAAGGGTCTGCGTTTGCTCACCCAACCTCACCAAACCTCTCAGCCCCAAGAGTGTCCACCCTTATGTCTCATCCAGCTGTGGGTCTAGATATGGTCAATCCAGGTTGCATCACAGCCCCTGAACGAATTGTGTAAGAATTTCTCTCTCTTTCCCTGTCTTTGTTTCATGGGTTTTTAAAAGTAATTTATTTTTATAATGGGGTTTAGCTGCTTTTCACGGCTGTGTTTAGGCCGCTTTACACCCACTTGACACACTAACAGAGAGATATCAATACATAGGTTTTAAGATTATTACTAGTCAGATATATTCTTGTGCGGTGAATCGGGCGTGTTGAGTCCAGTTCTCTGAGCAAGGAGTAGGTCTTGTCTATTACATATTGGGTTTATGGAACGGTATCTGAGCTAATTTGAAACTCTTGTTTTATGTATCACCCCACCTCACCTTTCCCGTTAAGCAGCCATAGTGTGTTTTCTGCATGTGTGACTCTGTTCTGTTTTGTAATTCAGTTCAAGTGTAACGGTTTTTCCATTCCCTCTATAAGTGACACCTTATGAGAAGTGTCCTTTTCTGTGTGACTTATTTCACTTAGAATCGTCTTACCTAAATCCACTCATCATGCTGCTACTAGCCTTATGACATTGATTTCATGGCTGAGTGATATTCCATTGTACATAAGGACCACAACTTTTTTATCCATTTTTCGCTTTCCTGGGATATTTAAGGTGGAAGGAAGTGGAGGTCCTTGTCAACAGAGCAGCCCTAAACTTTGGGGTGCTTGTGTCTTGCTGATTTTCAATTTTCCCACTTTATCCCCCCATGCGTGGAAGTGCCCTATGCTCTCTAAGCTGTGTTTTTTAGATGTTTCAGGACACACCGTACACTTCTCCAGAGTGGCTGTTGGCAATTTACATCCCGCCCATCAGTGTAGCAAGGCTCCCATTTCTCCATGGCCTGTCCTGCATTTCTGGTTTTGACACTTTTTTCAGCATGGCCCTTTTGACCGATGGGAAGCGAGACTTCTTTGTAGCGCTGATTTGCCTTTCAAGGTTGCTTGGTTGGCCAAAAAGGGCGTATGCGTTTTTTCCTGAATATATTCAGGAAAAAACGCATACGCCCTTTTTGGCCAAGGGCATCATTGTCAACGTTTTGCCGCTTTTCATGTGCTTTAAAGGCGATTCGCATCTTCCTCCTGAAATCTGTTTCCTGCAATTCTGCCTTGATTTCAAATCCTCTTCTTTGCCTTCCCTCAATATATTTGTGGACGAGAGTTATCATTTATAACTCTGCAGGTTTGTGAATTGCAGTGCCCTGAAGCTCCATTTTACAAGTCGCTTTTTTGGGAGCCGGCCGCAAAAGCGCAGGATGGCTTCAGGCCCTGTTCTGGTTCCGGGGGGCAGGCTGAGCCTGTGGTTAATTCTTCTTCCTGATGGGAAAATAGAGTGACCTGTGCCTGTCCCAACACCAAGAGCTAGTCTCTCATTGGTTCCCCGTCTTCCCGTTCATCCTGGGGACAAATTGCAACCTGTACAGAACAGGAGGTTAAAGGTGCTGATGCTCCAAGTAGGGAGATTGCTAGTAAAGTGGCTGGAATGGCGAACCCGAGCACAAGGAGAGGAGAAATGAGGTGCTTTTTAGAAACCTTTCCCCATCACACGGTGTACCATCTTCTGGGTTTCTCATGCATGTTTTCGATGTAGGAAGATGCCCTTGAACCTGGAGATTTGGGACCCATGCGATGGGTAGCACGCAGTATTACTTTAAAGGGTCTGCGTTTGCTCACCCAACCTCACCAAACCTCTCAGCCCCAAGAGTGTCCACCCTTATGTCTCATCCAGCTGTGGGTCTAGATATGGTCAATCCAGGTTGCATCACAGCCCCTGAACGAATTGTGTAAGAATTTCTCTCTCTTTCCCTGTCTTTGTTTCATGGGTTTTTAAAAGTAATTTATTTTTATAATGGGGTTTAGCTGCTTTTCACGGCTGTGTTTAGGCCGCTTTACACCCACTTGACACACTAACAGAGAGATATCAATACATAGGTTTTAAGATTATTACTAGTCAGATATATTCTTGTGCGGTGAATCGGGCGTGTTGAGTCCAGTTCTCTGAGCAAGGAGTAGGTCTTGTCTATTACATATTGGGTTTATGGAACGGTATCTGAGCTAATTTGAAACTCTTGTTTTATGTATCACCCCACCTCACCTTTCCCGTTAAGCAGCCATAGTGTGTTTTCTGCATGTGTGACTCTGTTCTGTTTTGTAATTCAGTTCAAGTGTAACGGTTTTTCCATTCCCTCTATAAGTGACACCTTATGAGAAGTGTCCTTTTCTGTGTGACTTATTTCACTTAGAATCGTCTTACCTAAATCCACTCATCATGCTGCTACTAGCCTTATGACATTGATTTCATGGCTGAGTGATATTCCATTGTACATAAGGACCACAACTTTTTTATCCATTTTTCGCTTTCCTGGGATATTTAAGGTGGAAGGAAGTGGAGGTCCTTGTCAACAGAGCAGCCCTAAACTTTGGGGTGCTTGTGTCTTGCTGATTTTCAATTTTCCCACTTTATCCCCCCATGCGTGGAAGTGCCCTATGCTCTCTAAGCTGTGTTTTTTAGATGTTTCAGGACACACCGTACACTTCTCCAGAGTGGCTGTTGGCAATTTACATCCCGCCCATCAGTGTAGCAAGGCTCCCATTTCTCCATGGCCTGTCCTGCATTTCTGGTTTTGACACTTTTTTCAGCATGGCCCTTTTGACCGATGGGAAGCGAGACTTCTTTGTAGCGCTGATTTGCCTTTCCAGGTTGCTTGGTTGGCCAAAAAGGGCGTATGCGTTTTTTCCTGAATATATTCAGGAAAAAACGCATACGCCCTTTTTGGCCAAGGGCATCATTGTCAACGTTTTGCCGCTTTTCATGTGCTTTAAAGGCGATTCGAATCTACCTCCTGAAATCTGTTTCCTGCAATTCTGCCTTGATTTCAAATCCTCTTCTTTGCCTTCCCTCAATATATTTGTGGACGAGAGTTATCATTTATAACTCTGCAGGTTTGTGAATTGCAGTGCCCTGAAGCTCCATTTTACAAGTCGCTTTTTTGGGAGCCGGCCGCAAAAGCGCAGGATGGCTTCAGGCCCTGTTCTGGTTCCGGGGGGCAGGCTGAGCCTGTGGTTAATTCTTCTTCCTGATGGGAAAATAGAGTGACCTGTGCCTGTCCCAACACCAAGAGCTAGTCTCTCATTGGTTCCCCGTCTTCCCGTTCATCCTCAGGACAAATTGCAACCTGTACGGAACAGGAGGTTAAAGGTGCTGATGCTCCAAGTAGGGAGATTGCTAGTAAAGTGGCTGGAATGGCGAACCCGAGCACAAGGAGAGGAGAAATGAGGTGCTTTTTAGAAACCTTTCCCCATCACACGGTGTACCATCTTCTGGGTTTCTCATGCATGTTTTCGATGTAGGAAGATGCCCTTGAACCTGGAGATTTGGGACCCATGCGATGGGTAGCACGCAGTATTACTTTAAAGGGTCTGCGTTTGCTCACCCAACCTCACCAAACCTCTCAGCCCCAAGAGTGTCCACCCTTATGTCTCATCCAGCTGTGGGTCTAGATATGGTCAATCCAGGTTGCATCACAGCCCCTGAACGAATTGTGTAAGAATTTCTCTCTCTTTCCCTGTCTTTGTTTCATGGGTTTTTAAAAGTAATTTATTTTTATAATGGGGTTTAGCTGCTTTTCACGGCTGTGTTTATGCCGCTTTACACCCACTTGACACACTAACAGAGAGATATCAATACATAGGTTTTAAGATTATTACTAGTCAGATATATTCTTGTGCGGTGAATCGGGCGTGTTGAGTCCAGTTCTCTGAGCAAGGAGTAGGTCTTGTCTATTACATATTGGGTTTATGGAACGGTATCTGAGCTAATTTGAAACTCTTGTTTTATGTATCACCCCACCTCACCTTTCCCGTTAAGCAGCCATAGTGTGTTTTCTGCATGTGTGACTCTGTTCTGTTTTGTAATTCAGTTCAAGTGTAACGGTTTTTCCATTCCCTCTATAAGTGACACCTTATGAGAAGTGTCCTTTTCTGTGTGACTTATTTCACTTAGAATCGTCTTACCTAAATCCACTCATCATGCTGCTACTAGCCTTATGACATTGATTTCATGGCTGAGTGATATTCCATTGTACATAAGGACCACAACTTTTTTATCCATTTTTCGCTTTCCTGGGATATTTAAGGTGGAAGGAAGTGGAGGTCCTTGTCAACAGAGCAGCCCTAAACTTTGGGGTGCTTGTGTCTTGCTGATTTTCAATTTTCCCACTTTATCCCCCCATGCGTGGAAGTGCCCTATGCTCTCTAAGCTGTGTTTTTTAGATGTTTCAGGACACACCGTACACTTCTCCAGAGTGGCTGTTGGCAATTTACATCCCGCCCATCAGTGTAGCAAGGCTCCCATTTCTCCATGGCCTGTCCTGCATTTCTGGTTTTGACACTTTTTTCAGCATGGCCCTTTTGACCGATGGGAAGCGAGACTTCTTTGTAGCGCTGATTTGCCTTTCCAGGTTGCTTGGTTGGCCAAAAAGGGCGTATGCGTTTTTTCCTGAATATATTCAGGAAAAAACGCATACGCCCTTTTTGGCCAAGGGCATCATTGTCAACGTTTTGCCGCTTTTCATGTGCTTTAAAGGCGATTCGAATCTACCTCCTGAAATCTGTTTCCTGCAATTCTGCCTTGATTTCAAATCCTCTTCTTTGCCTTCCCTCAATATATTTGTGGACGAGAGTTATCATTTATAACTCTGCAGGTTTGTGAATTGCAGTGCCCTGAAGCTCCATTTTACAAGTCGCTTTTTTGGGAGCCGGCCGCAAAAGCGCAGGATGGCTTCAGGCCCTGTTCTGGTTCCGGGGGGCAGGCTGAGCCTGTGGTTAATTCTTCTTCCTGATGGGAAAATAGAGTGACCTGTGCCTGTCCCAACACCAAGAGCTAGTCTCTCATTGGTTCCCCGTCTTCCCGTTCATCCTCAGGACAAATTGCAACCTGTACGGAACAGGAGGTTAAAGGTGCTGATGCTCCAAGTAGGGAGATTGCTAGTAAAGTGGCTGGAATGGCGAACCCGAGCACAAGGAGATGAGAAATGAGGTGCGTTTTAGAAACCTTTCCCCATCACACGGTGTACCATCTTCTGGGTTTCTCATGCATGTTTTCGATGTAGGAAGATGCCCTTGAACCTGGAGATTTGGGACCCATGTGATGGGTAGCACGCAGTATTACTTTAAAGGGTCTGCGTTTGCTCACCCAACCTCACCAAACCTCTCAGCCCCAAGAGTGTCCACCCTTATGTCTCATCCAGCTGTGGGTCTAGATATGGTCAATCCAGGTTGCATCACAGCCCCTGAACGAATTGTGTAAGAATTTCTCTCTCCTTCCCTGTCTTTGTTTCATGGGTTTTCAAAAGTAATTTATTTTTATAATGGGGTTTAGCTGCTTTTCACGGCTGTGTTTAGGCCGCTTTACACCCACTTGACACACTAACAGAGAGATATCAATACATAGGTTTTAAGATTATTACTAGTCAGATATATTCTTGTGCGGTGAATCGGGCGTGTTGAGTCCAGTTCTCTGAGCAAGGAGTAGGTCTTGTCTATTACATATTGGGTTTATGGAACGGTATCTGAGCTAATTTGAAACTCTTGTTTTATGTATCACCTCACCTCACCTTTCCCGTTAAGCAGCCATAGTGTGTTTTCTGCATGTGTGACTCTGTTCTGTTTTGTAATTCAGTTCAAGTGTAACGGTTTTTCCATTCCCTCTATAAGTGACACCTTATGAGAAGTGTCCTTTTCTGTGTGACTTATTTCACTTAGAATCGTCTTACCTAAATCCACTCATCATGCTGCTACTAGCCTTACGACATTGATTTCATGGCTGAGTGATATTCCATTGTACATAAGGACCACAACTTTTTTATCCATTTTTCGCTTTCCTGGGATATTTAAGGTGGAAGGAAGTGGAGGTCCTTGTCAACAGAGCAGCCCTAAACTTTGGGGTGCTTGTGTCTTGCTAATTTTCAATTTTCCCACTTTATCCCCCCATGCGTGGAAGTGCCCTATGCTCTCTAAGCTGTGGTTTTTAGATGTTTCAGGACACACCGTACACTTCTCCAGAGTGGCTGTTGGCAATTTACATCCCACCCATCAGTGTAGCAATGCTCCCATTTCTCCACGGCCTGTCCTGCATTTCTGGTTTTGACACTTTTTTCAGCATGGCCCTTTTGACCGATGGGAAGCGAGACTTCTTTGTAGCGCTGATTTGCCTTTCCAGGTTGCTTGGTTGGCCAAAAAGGGCGTATGCGTTTTTTCCTGAATATATTCAGGAAAAAACGCATACGCCCTTTTTGGCCAAGGGCATCATTGTCAACGTTTTGCCGCTTTTCATGTGCTTTAAAGGCGATTCGAATCTACCTCCTGAAATCTGTTTCCTGCAATTCTGCCTTGATTTCAAATCCTCTTCTTTGCCTTCCCTCAATATATTTGTGGACGAGAGTTATCATTTATAACTCTGCAGGTTTGTGAATTGCAGTGCCCTGAAGCTCCATTTTACAAGTCGCTTTTTTGGGAGCCGGCCGCAAAAGCGCAGGATGGCTTCAGGCCCTGTTCTGGTTCCGGGGGGCAGGCTGAGCCTGTGGTTAATTCTTCTTCCTGATGGGAAAATAGAGTGACCTGTGCTTGTCCCAACACCAAGAGCTAGTCTCTCATTGGTTCCCCGTCTTCCCGTTCATCCTGGGGACAAATTGCAACCTGTACGGAACAGGAGGTTAAAGGTGCTGATGCTCCAAGTAGGGAGATTGCTAGTAAAGTGGCTGGAATGGCGAACCCGAGCACAAGGAGAGGAGAAATGAGGTGCTTTTTAGAAACCTTTCCCCATCACACGGTGTACCATATTCTGGGTTTCTCATGCATGTTTTCGATGTAGGAAGATGCCCTTGAACCTGGAGATTTGGGACCCATGCGATGGGTAGCACGCAGTATTACTTTAAAGGGTCTGCGTTTGCTCACCCAACCTCACCAAACCTCTCAGCCCCAAGAGTGTCCACCCTTATGTCTCATCCAGCTGTGGGTCTAGATATGGTCAATCCAGGTTGCATCACAGCCCCTGAACGAATTGTGTAAGAATTTCTCTCTCTTTCCCTGTCTTTGTTTCATGGGTTTTTAAAAGTAATTTATTTTTATAATGGGGTTTAGCTGCTTTTCACGGCTGTGTTTAGGCCGCTTTACACCCACTTGACACACTAACAGAGAGATATCAATACATAGGTTTTAAGATTATTACTAGTCAGATATATTCTTGTGCGGTGAATCGGGCGTGTTGAGTCCAGTTCTCTGAGCAAGGAGTAGGTCTTGTCTATTACATATTGGGTTTATGGAACGGTATCTGAGCTAATTTGAAACTCTTGTTTTATGTATCACCCCAC
The DNA here is from genome assembly GCF_965194825.1 of Balaenoptera physalus. Lineage (NCBI taxonomy): Eukaryota > Metazoa > Chordata > Mammalia > Artiodactyla > Balaenopteridae > Balaenoptera > Balaenoptera physalus. The sequence goes on from NW_028125553.1 coordinate 200,276, forward strand.
CTCACCTTTCCCGTTAAGCAGCCATAGTGTGTTTTCTGCATGTGTGACTCTGTTCTGTTTTGTAATTCAGTTCAAGTGTAACGGTTTTTCCATTCCCTCTATAAGTGACACCTTATGAGAAGTGTCCTTTTCTGTGTGACTTATTTCACTTAGAATCGTCTTACCTAAATCCACTCATCATGCTGCTACTAGCCTTATGACATTGATTTCATGGCTGAGTGATATTCCATTGTACATAAGGACCACAACTTTTTTATCCATTTTTCGCTTTCCTGGGATATTTAAGGTGGAAGGAAGTGGAGGTCCTTGTCAACAGAGCAGCCCTAAACTTTGGGGTGCTTGTGTCTTGCTGATTTTCAATTTTCCCACTTTATCCCCCCATGCGTGGAAGTGCCCTATGCTCTCTAAGCTGTGTTTTTTAGATGTTTCAGGACACACCGTACACTTCTCCAGAGTGGCTGTTGGCAATTTACATCCCGCCCATCAGTGTAGCAAGGCTCCCATTTCTCCATGGCCTGTCCTGCATTTCTGGTTTTGACACTTTTTTCAGCATGGCCCTTTTGACCGATGGGAAGCGAGACTTCTTTGTAGCGCTGATTTGCCTTTCAAGGTTGCTTGGTTGGCCAAAAAGGGCGTATGCGTTTTTTCCTGAATATATTCAGGAAAAAACGCATACGCCCTTTTTGGCCAAGGGCATCATTGTCAACGTTTTGCCGCTTTTCATGTGCTTTAAAGGCGATTCGCATCTTCCTCCTGAAATCTGTTTCCTGCAATTCTGCCTTGATTTCAAATCCTCTTCTTTGCCTTCCCTCAATATATTTGTGGACGAGAGTTATCATTTATAACTCTGCAGGTTTGTGAATTGCAGTGCCCTGAAGCTCCATTTTACAAGTCGCTTTTTTGGGAGCCGGCCGCAAAAGCGCAGGATGGCTTCAGGCCCTGTTCTGGTTCCGGGGGGCAGGCTGAGCCTGTGGTTAATTCTTCTTCCTGATGGGAAAATAGAGTGACCTGTGCCTGTCCCAACACCAAGAGCTAGTCTCTCATTGGTTCCCCGTCTTCCCGTTCATCCTCAGGACAAATTGCAACCTGTACGGAACAGGAGGTTAAAGGTGCTGATGCTCCAAGTAGGGAGATTGCTAGTAAAGTGGCTGGAATGGCGAACCCGAGCACAAGGAGATGAGAAATGAGGTGCGTTTTAGAAACCTTTCCCCATCACACGGTGTACCATCTTCTGGGTTTCTCATGCATGTTTTCGATGTAGGAAGATGCCCTTGAACCTGGAGATTTGGGACCCATGTGATGGGTAGCACGCAGTATTACTTTAAAGGGTCTGCGTTTGCTCACCCAACCTCACCAAACCTCTCAGCCCCAAGAGTGTCCACCCTTATGTCTCATCCAGCTGTGGGTCTAGATATGGTCAATCCAGGTTGCATCACAGCCCCTGAACGAATTGTGTAAGAATTTCTCTCTCTTTCCCTGTCTTTGTTTCATGGGTTTTTAAAAGTAATTTATTTTTATAATGGGGTTTAGCTGCTTTTCACGGCTGTGTTTAGGCCGCTTTACACCCACTTGACACACTAACAGAGAGATATCAATACATAGGTTTTAAGATTATTACTAGTCAGATATATTCTTGTGCGGTGAATCGGGCGTGTTGAGTCCAGTTCTCTGAGCAAGGAGTAGGTCTTGTCTATTACATATTGGGTTTATGGAACGGTATCTGAGCTAATTTGAAACTCTTGTTTTATGTATCACCCCACCTCACCTTTCCCGTTAAGCAGCCATAGTGTGTTTTCTGCATGTGTGACTCTGTTCTGTTTTGTAATTCAGTTCAAGTGTAACGGTTTTTACATTCCCTCTATAAGTGACACCTTATGAGAAGTGTCCTTTTCTGTGTGACTTATTTCACTTAGAATCGTCTTACCTAAATCCACTCATCATGCTGCTACTAGCCTTATGACATTGATTTCATGGCTGAGTGATATTCAATTGTACATAAGGACCACAACTTTTTTATCCATTTTTCGCTTTCCTGGGATATTTAAGGTGGAAGGAAGTGGAGGTCCTTGTCAACAGAGCAGCCCTAAACTTTGGGGTGCTTGTGTCTTGCTGATTTTCAATTTTCCCACTTTATCCCCCCATGCGTGGAAGTGCCCTATGCTCTCTAAGCTGTGTTTTTTAGATGTTTCAGGACACACCGTACACTTCTCCAGAGTGGCTGTTGGCAATTTACATCCCGCCCATCAGTGTAGCAAGGCTCCCATTTCTCCATGGCCTGTCCTGCATTTCTGGTTTTGACACTTTTTTCAGCATGGCCCTTTTGACCGATGGGAAGCGAGACTTCTTTGTAGCGCTGATTTGCCTTTCCAGGTTGCTTGGTTGGCCAAAAAGGGCGTATGCGTTTTTTCCTGAATATATTCAGGAAAAAACGCATACGCCCTTTTTGGCCAAGGGCATCATTGTCAACGTTTTGCCGCTTTTCATGTGCTTTAAAGGCGATTCGAATCTACCTCCTGAAATCTGTTTCCTGCAATTCTGCCTTGATTTCAAATCCTCTTCTTTGCCTTCCCTCAATATATTTGTGGACGAGAGTTATCATTTATAACTCTGCAGGTTTGTGAATTGCAGTGCCCTGAAGCTCCATTTTACAAGTCGCTTTTTTGGGAGCCGGCCGCAAAAGCGCAGGATGGCTTCAGGCCCTGTTCTGGTTCCGGGGGGCAGGCTGAGCCTGTGGTTAATTCTTCTTCCTGATGGGAAAATAGAGTGACCTGTGCCTGTCCCAACACCAAGAGCTAGTCTCTCATTGGTTCCCCGTCTTCCCGTTCATCCTCAGGACAAATTGCAACCTGTACGGAACAGGAGGTTAAAGGTGCTGATGCTCCAAGTAGGGAGATTGCTAGTAAAGTGGCTGGAATGGCGAACCCGAGCACAAGGAGATGAGAAATGAGGTGCGTTTTAGAAACCTTTCCCCATCACACGGTGTACCATCTTCTGGGTTTCTCATGCATGTTTTCGATGTAGGAAGATGCCCTTGAACCTGGAGATTTGGGACCCATGCGATGGGTAGCACGCAGTATTACTTTAAAGGGTCTGCGTTTGCTCACCCAACCTCACCAAACCTCTCAGCCCCAAGAGTGTCCACCCTTATGTCTCATCCAGCTGTGGGTCTAGATATGGTCAATCCAGGTTGCATCACAGCCCCTGAACGAATTGTGTAAGAATTTCTCTCTCCTTCCCTGTCTTTGTTTCATGGGTTTTCAAAAGTAATTTATTTTTATAATGGGGTTTAGCTGCTTTTCACGGCTGTGTTTAGGCCGCTTTACACCCACTTGACACACTAACAGAGAGATATCAATACATAGGTTTTAAGATTATTACTAGTCAGATATATTCTTGTGCGGTGAATCGGGCGTGTTGAGTCCAGTTCTCTGAGCAAGGAGTAGGTCTTGTCTATTACATATTGGGTTTATGGAACGGTATCTGAGCTAATTTGAAACTCTTGTTTTATGTATCACCCCACCTCACCTTTCCCGTTAAGCAGCCATAGTGTGTTTTCTGCATGTGTGACTCTGTTCTGTTTTGTAATTCAGTTCAAGTGTAACGGTTTTTACATTCCCTCTATAAGTGACACCTTATGAGAAGTGTCCTTTTCTGTGTGACTTATTTCACTTAGAATCGTCTTACCTAAATCCACTCATCATGCTGCTACTAGCCTTATGACATTGATTTCATGGCTGAGTGATATTCCATTGTACATAAGGACCACAACTTTTTTATCCATTTTTCGCTTTCCTGGGATATTTAAGGTGGAAGGAAGTGGAGGTCCTTGTCAACAGAGCAGCCCTAAACTTTGGGGTGCTTGTGTCTTGCTGATTTTCAATTTTCCCACTTTATCCCCCCATGCGTGGAAGTGCCCTATGCTCTCTAAGCTGTGGTTTTTAGATGTTTCAGGACACACCGTACACTTCTCCAGAGTGGCTGTTGGCAATTTACATCCCGCCCATCAGTGTAGCAAGGCTCCCATTTCTCCACGGCCTGTCCTGCATTTCTGGTTTTGACACTTTTTTCAGCATGGCCCTTTTGACCGATGGGAAGCGAGACTTCTTTGTAGCGCTGATTTGCCTTTCCAGGTTGCTTGGTTGGCCAAAAAGGGCGTATGCGTTTTTTCCTGAATATATTCAGGAAAAAACGCATACGCCCTTTTTGGCCAAGGGCATCATTGTCAACGTTTTGCCGCTTTTCATGTGCTTTAAAGGCGATTCGAATCTACCTCCTGAAATCTGTTTCCTGCAATTCTGCCTTGATTTCAAATCCTCTTCTTTGCCTTCCCTCAATATATTTGTGGACGAGAGTTATCATTTATAACTCTGCAGGTTTGTGAATTGCAGTGCCCTGAAGCTCCATTTTACAAGTCGCTTTTTTGGGAGCCGGCCGCAAAAGCGCAGGATGGCTTCAGGCCCTGTTCTGGTTCCGGGGGGCAGGCTGAGCCTGTGGTTAATTCTTCTTCCTGATGGGAAAATAGAGTGACCTGTGCCTGTCCCAACACCAAGAGCTAGTCTCTCATTGGTTCCCCGTCTTCCCGTTCATCCTCGGGACAAATTGCAACCTGTACGGAACAGGAGGTTAAAGGTGCTGATGCTCCAAGTAGGGAGATTGCTAGTAAAGTGGCTGGAATGGCGAACCCGAGCACAAGGAGAGGAGAAATGAGGTGCTTTTTAGAAACCTTTCCCCATCACACGGTGTACCATCTTCTGGGTTTCTCATGCATGTTTTCGATGTAGGAAGATGCCCTTGAACCTGGAGATTTGGGACCCATGCGATGGGTAGCACGCAGTATTACTTTAAAGGGTCTGCGTTTGCTCACCCAACCTCACCAAACCTCTCAGCCCCAAGAGTGTCCACCCTTATGTCTCATCCAGCTGTGGGTCTAGATATGGTCAATCCAGGTTGCATCACAGCCCCTGAACGAATTGTGTAAGAATTTCTCTCTCTTTCCCTGTCTTTGTTTCATGGGTTTTTAAAAGTAATTTATTTTTATAATGGGGTTTAGCTGCTTTTCACGGCTGTGTTTATGCCGCTTTACACCCACTTGACACACTAACAGAGAGATATCAATACATAGGTTTTAAGATTATTACTAGTCAGATATATTCTTGTGCGGTGAATCGGGCGTGTTGAGTCCAGTTCTCTGAGCAAGGAGTAGGTCTTGTCTATTACATATTGGGTTTATGGAACGGTATCTGAGCTAATTTGAAACTCTTGTTTTATGTATCACCCCACCTCACCTTTCCCGTTAAGCAGCCATAGTGTGTTTTCTGCATGTGTGACTCTGTTCTGTTTTGTAATTCAGTTCAAGTGTAACGGTTTTTCCATTCCCTCTATAAGTGACACCTTATGAGAAGTGTCCTTTTCTGTGTGACTTATTTCACTTAGAATCGTCTTACCTAAATCCACTCATCATGCTGCTACTAGCCTTATGACATTGATTTCATGGCTGAGTGATATTCCATTGTACATAAGGACCACAACTTTTTTATCCATTTTTCGCTTTCCTGGGATATTTAAGGTGGAAGGAAGTGGAGGTCCTTGTCAACAGAGCAGCCCTAAACTTTGGGGTGCTTGTGTCTTGCTGATTTTCAATTTTCCCACTTTATCCCCCCATGCGTGGAAGTGCCCTATGCTCTCTAAGCTGTGTTTTTTAGATGTTTCAGGACACACCGTACACTTCTCCAGAGTGGCTGTTGGCAATTTACATCCCGCCCATCAGTGTAGCAAGGCTCCCATTTCTCCATGGCCTGTCCTGCATTTCTGGTTTTGACACTTTTTTCAGCATGGCCCTTTTGACCGATGGGAAGCGAGACTTCTTTGTAGCGCTGATTTGCCTTTCCAGGTTGCTTGGTTGGCCAAAAAGGGCGTATGCGTTTTTTCCTGAATATATTCAGGAAAAAACGCATACGCCCTTTTTGGCCAAGGGCATCATTGTCAACGTTTTGCCGCTTTTCATGTGCTTTAAAGGCGATTCGAATCTACCTCCTGAAATCTGTTTCCTGCAATTCTGCCTTGATTTCAAATCCTCTTCTTTGCCTTCCCTCAATATATTTGTGGACGAGAGTTATCATTTATAACTCTGCAGGTTTGTGAATTGCAGTGCCCTGAAGCTCCATTTTACAAGTCGCTTTTTTGGGAGCCGGCCGCAAAAGCGCAGGATGGCTTCAGGCCCTGTTCTGGTTCCGGGGGGCAGGCTGAGCCTGTGGTTAATTCTTCTTCCTGATGGGAAAATAGAGTGACCTGTGCCTGTCCCAACACCAAGAGCTAGTCTCTCATTGGTTCCCCGTCTTCCCGTTCATCCTCAGGACAAATTGCAACCTGTACGGAACAGGAGGTTAAAGGTGCTGATGCTCCAAGTAGGGAGATTGCTAGTAAAGTGGCTGGAATGGCGAACCCGAGCACAAGGAGAGGAGAAATGAGGTGCTTTTTAGAAACCTTTCCCCATCACACGGTGTACCATCTTCTGGGTTTCTCATGCATGTTTTCGATGTAGGAAGATGCCCTTGAACCTGGAGATTTGGGACCCATGCGATGGGTAGCACGCAGTATTACTTTAAAGGGTCTGCGTTTGCTCACCCAACCTCACCAAACCTCTCAGCCCCAAGAGTGTCCACCCTTATGTCTCATCCAGCTGTGGGTCTAGATATGGTCAATCCAGGTTGCATCACAGCCCCTGAACGAATTGTGTAAGAATTTCTCTCTCTTTCCCTGTCTTTGTTTCATGGGTTTTTAAAAGTAATTTATTTTTATAATGGGGTTTAGCTGCTTTGCACGGCTGTGTTTATGCCGCTTTACACCCACTTGACACACTAACAGAGAGATATCAATACATAGGTTTTAAGATTATTACTAGTCAGATATATTCTTGTGCGGTGAATCGGGCGTGTTGAGTCCAGTTCTCTGAGCAAGGAGTAGGTCTTGTCTATTACATATTGGGTTTATGGAACGGTATCTGAGCTAATTTGAAACTCTTGTTTTATGTATCACCCCACCTCACCTTTCCCGTTAAGCAGCCATAGTGTGTTTTCTGCATGTGTGACTCTGTTCTGTTTTGTAATTCAGTTCAAGTGTAACGGTTTTTCCATTCCCTCTATAAGTGACACCTTATGAGAAGTGTCCTTTTCTGTGTGACTTATTTCACTTAGAATCGTCTTACCTAAATCCACTCATCATGCTGCTACTAGCCTTATGACATTGATTTCATGGCTGAGTGATATTCCATTGTACATAAGGACCACAACTTTTTTATCCATTTTTCGCTTTCCTGGGATATTTAAGGTGGAAGGAAGTGGAGGTCCTTGTCAACAGAGCAGCCCTAAACTTTGGGGTGCTTGTGTCTTGCTGATTTTCAATTTTCCCACTTTATCCCCCCATGCGTGGAAGTGCCCTATGCTCTCTAAGCTGTGTTTTTTAGATGTTTCAGGACACACCGTACACTTCTCCAGAGTGGCTGTTGGCAATTTACATCCCGCCCATCAGTGTAGCAAGGCTCCCATTTCTCCATGGCCTGTCCTGCATTTCTGGTTTTGACACTTTTTTCAGCATGGCCCTTTTGACCGATGGGAAGCGAGACTTCTTTGTAGCGCTGATTTGCCTTTCCAGGTTGCTTGGTTGGCCAAAAAGGGCGTATGCGTTTTTTCCTGAATATATTCAGGAAAAAACGCATACGCCCTTTTTGGCCAAGGGCATCATTGTCAACGTTTTGCCGCTTTTCATGTGCTTTAAAGGCGATTCGAATCTACCTCCTGAAATCTGTTTCCTGCAATTCTGCCTTGATTTCAAATCCTCTTCTTTGCCTTCCCTCAATATATTTGTGGACGAGAGTTATCATTTATAACTCTGCAGGTTTGTGAATTGCAGTGCCCTGAAGCTCCATTTTACAAGTCGCTTTTTTGGGAGCCGGCCGCAAAAGCGCAGGATGGCTTCAGGCCCTGTTCTGGTTCCGGGGGGCAGGCTGAGCCTGTGGTTAATTCTTCTTCCTGATGGGAAAATAGAGTGACCTGTGCCTGTCCCAACACCAAGAGCTAGTCTCTCATTGGTTCCCCGTCTTCCCGTTCATCCTCAGGACAAATTGCAACCTGTACGGAACAGGAGGTTAAAGGTGCTGATGCTCCAAGTAGGGAGATTGCTAGTAAAGTGGCTGGAATGGCGAACCCGAGCACAAGGAGATGAGAAATGAGGTGCGTTTTAGAAACCTTTCCCCATCACACGGTGTACCATCTTCTGGGTTTCTCATGCATGTTTTCGATGTAGGAAGATGCCCTTGAACCTGGAGATTTGGGACCCATGCGATGGGTAGCACGCAGTATTACTTTAAAGGGTCTGCGTTTGCTCACCCAACCTCACCAAACCTCTCAGCCCCAAGAGTGTCCACCCTTATGTCTCATCCAGCTGTGGGTCTAGATATGGTCAATCCAGGTTGCATCACAGCCCCTGAACGAATTGTGTAAGAATTTCTCTCTCCTTCCCTGTCTTTGTTTCATGGGTTTTTAAAAGTAATTTATTTTTATAATGGGGTTTAGCTGCTTTTCACGGTTGTGTTTATGCCGCTTTACACCCACTTGACACACTAACAGAGAGATATCAATACATAGATTTTAAGATTATTACTAGTCAGATATATTCTTGTGCGGTGAATCGGGCGTGTTGAGTCCAGTTCTCTGAGCAAGGAGTAGGTCTTGTCTATTACATATTGGGTTTATGGAACGGTATCTGAGCTAATTTGAAACTCTTGTTTTATGTATCACCCCACCTCACCTTTCCCGTTAAGCAGCCATAGTGTGTTTTCTGCATGTGTGACTCTGTTCTGTTTTGTAATTCAGTTCAAGTGTAACGGTTTTTACATTCCCTCTATAAGTGACACCTTATGAGAAGTGTCCTTTTCTGTGTGACTTATTTCACTTAGAATCGTCTTACCTAAATCCACTCATCATGCTGCTACTAGCCTTATGACATTGATTTCATGGCTGAGTGATATTCCATTGTACATAAGGACCACAACTTTTTTATCCATTTTTCGCTTTCCTGGGATATTTAAGGTGGAAGGAAGTGGAGGTCCTTGTCAACAGAGCAGCCCTAAACTTTGGGGTGCTTGTGTCTTGCTGATTTTCAATTTTCCCACTTTATCCCCCCATGCGTGGAAGTGCCCTATGCTCTCTAAGCTGTGGTTTTTAGATGTTTCAGGACACACCGTACACTTCTCCAGAGTGGCTGTTGGCAATTTACATCCCGCCCATCAGTGTAGCAAGGCTCCCATTTCTCCACGGCCTGTCCTGCATTTCTGGTTTTGACACTTTTTTCAGCATGGCCCTTTTGACCGATGGGAAGCGAGACTTCTTTGTAGCGCTGATTTGCCTTTCCAGGTTGCTTGGTTGGCCAAAAAGGGCGTATGCGTTTTTTCCTGAATATATTCAGGAAAAAACGCATACGCCCTTTTTGGCCAAGGGCATCATTGTCAACGTTTTGCCGCTTTTCATGTGCTTTAAAGGCGATTCGAATCTACCTCCTGAAATCTGTTTCCTGCAATTCTGCCTTGATTTCAAATCCTCTTCTTTGCCTTCCCTCAATATATTTGTGGACGAGAGTTATCATTTATAACTCTGCAGGTTTGTGAATTGCAGTGCCCTGAAGCTCCATTTTACAAGTCGCTTTTTTGGGAGCCGGCCGCAAAAGCGCAGGATGGCTTCAGGCCCTGTTCTGGTTCCGGGGGGCAGGCTGAGCCTGTGGTTAATTCTTCTTCCTGATGGGAAAATAGAGTGACCTGTGCCTGTCCCAACACCAAGAGCTAGTCTCTCATTGGTTCCCCGTCTTCCCGTTCATCCTCGGGACAAATTGCAACCTGTACGGAACAGGAGGTTAAAGGTGCTGATGCTCCAAGTAGGGAGATTGCTAGTAAAGTGGCTGGAATGGCGAACCCGAGCACAAGGAGAGGAGAAATGAGGTGCTTTTTAGAAACCTTTCCCCATCACACGGTGTACCATCTTCTGGGTTTCTCATGCATGTTTTCGATGTAGGAAGATGCCCTTGAACCTGGAGATTTGGGACCCATGCGATGGGTAGCACGCAGTATTACTTTAAAGGGTCTGCGTTTGCTCACCCAACCTCACCAAACCTCTCAGCCCCAAGAGTGTCCACCCTTATGTCTCATCCAGCTGTGGGTCTAGATATGGTCAATCCAGGTTGCATCACAGCCCCTGAACGAATTGTGTAAGAATTTCTCTCTCTTTCCCTGTCTTTGTTTCATGGGTTTTTAAAAGTAATTTATTTTTATAATGGGGTTTAGCTGCTTTTCACGGCTGTGTTTATGCCGCTTTACACCCACTTGACACACTAACAGAGAGATATCAATACATAGGTTTTAAGATTATTACTAGTCAGATATATTCTTGTGCGGTGAATCGGGCGTGTTGAGTCCAGTTCTCTGAGCAAGGAGTAGGTCTTGTCTATTACATATTGGGTTTATGGAACGGTATCTGAGCTAATTTGAAACTCTTGTTTTATGTATCACCCCACCTCACCTTTCCCGTTAAGCAGCCATAGTGTGTTTTCTGCATGTGTGACTCTGTTCTGTTTTGTAATTCAGTTCAAGTGTAACGGTTTTTCCATTCCCTCTATAAGTGACACCTTATGAGAAGTGTCCTTTTCTGTGTGACTTATTTCACTTAGAATCGTCTTACCTAAATCCACTCATCATGCTGCTACTAGCCTTATGACATTGATTTCATGGCTGAGTGATATTCCATTGTACATAAGGACCACAACTTTTTTATCCATTTTTCGCTTTCCTGGGATATTTAAGGTGGAAGGAAGTGGAGGTCCTTGTCAACAGAGCAGCCCTAAACTTTGGGGTGCTTGTGTCTTGCTGATTTTCAATTTTCCCACTTTATCCCCCCATGCGTGGAAGTGCCCTATGCTCTCTAAGCTGTGTTTTTTAGATGTTTCAGGACACACCGTACACTTCTCCAGAGTGGCTGTTGGCAATTTACATCCCGCCCATCAGTGTAGCAAGGCTCCCATTTCTCCATGGCCTGTCCTGCATTTCTGGTTTTGACACTTTTTTCAGCATGGCCCTTTTGACCGATGGGAAGCGAGACTTCTTTGTAGCGCTGATTTGCCTTTCCAGGTTGCTTGGTTGGCCAAAAAGGGCGTATGCGTTTTTTCCTGAATATATTCAGGAAAAAACGCATACGCCCTTTTTGGCCAAGGGCATCATTGTCAACGTTTTGCCGCTTTTCATGTGCTTTAAAGGCGATTCGAATCTACCTCCTGAAATCTGTTTCCTGCAATTCTGCCTTGATTTCAAATCCTCTTCTTTGCCTTCCCTCAATATATTTGTGGACGAGAGTTATCATTTATAACTCTGCAGGTTTGTGAATTGCAGTGCCCTGAAGCTCCATTTTACAAGTCGCTTTTTTGGGAGCCGGCCGCAAAAGCGCAGGATGGCTTCAGGCCCTGTTCTGGTTCCGGGGGGCAGGCTGAGCCTGTGGTTAATTCTTCTTCCTGATGGGAAAATAGAGTGACCTGTGCCTGTCCCAACACCAAGAGCTAGTCTCTCATTGGTTCCCCGTCTTCCCGTTCATCCTCAGGACAAATTGCAACCTGTACGGAACAGGAGGTTAAAGGTGCTGATGCTCCAAGTAGGGAGATTGCTAGTAAAGTGGCTGGAATGGCGAACCCGAGCACAAGGAGAGGAGAAATGAGGTGCTTTTTAGAAACCTTTCCCCATCACACGGTGTACCATCTTCTGGGTTTCTCATGCATGTTTTCGATGTAGGAAGATGCCCTTGAACCTGGAGATTTGGGACCCATGCGATGGGTAGCACGCAGTATTACTTTAAAGGGTCTGCGTTTGCTCACCCAACCTCACCAAACCTCTCAGCCCCAAGAGTGTCCACCCTTATGTCTCATCCAGCTGTGGGTCTAGATATGGTCAATCCAGGTTGCATCACAGCCCCTGAACGAATTGTGTAAGAATTTCTCTCTCTTTCCCTGTCTTTGTTTCATGGGTTTTTAAAAGTAATTTATTTTTATAATGGGGTTTAGCTGCTTTGCACGGCTGTGTTTATGCCGCTTTACACCCACTTGACACACTAACAGAGAGATATCAATACATAGGTTTTAAGATTATTACTAGTCAGATATATTCTTGTGCGGTGAATCGGGCGTGTTGAGTCCAGTTCTCTGAGCAAGGAGTAGGTCTTGTCTATTACATATTGGGTTTATGGAACGGTATCTGAGCTAATTTGAAACTCTTGTTTTATGTATCACCCCACCTCACCTTTCCCGTTAAGCAGCCATAGTGTGTTTTCTGCATGTGTGACTCTGTTCTGTTTTGTAATTCAGTTCAAGTGTAACGGTTTTTCCATTCCCTCTATAAGTGACACCTTATGAGAAGTGTCCTTTTCTGTGTGACTTATTTCACTTAGAATCGTCTTACCTAAATCCACTCATCATGCTGCTACTAGCCTTATGACATTGATTTCATGGCTGAGTGATATTCCATTGTACATAAGGACCACAACTTTTTTATCCATTTTTCGCTTTCCTGGGATATTTAAGGTGGAAGGAAGTGGAGGTCCTTGTCAACAGAGCAGCCCTAAACTTTGGGGTGCTTGTGTCTTGCTGATTTTCAATTTTCCCACTTTATCCCCCCATGCGTGGAAGTGCCCTATGCTCTCTAAGCTGTGTTTTTTAGATGTTTCAGGACACACCGTACACTTCTCCAGAGTGGCTGTTGGCAATTTACATCCCGCCCATCAGTGTAGCAAGGCTCCCATTTCTCCATGGCCTGTCCTGCATTTCTGGTTTTGACACTTTTTTCAGCATGGCCCTTTTGACCGATGGGAAGCGAGACTTCTTTGTAGCGCTGATTTGCCTTTCCAGGTTGCTTGGTTGGCCAAAAAGGGCGTATGCGTTTTTTCCTGAATATATTCAGGAAAAAACGCATACGCCCTTTTTGGCCAAGGGCATCATTGTCAACGTTTTGCCGCTTTTCATGTGCTTTAAAGGCGATTCGAATCTACCTCCTGAAATCTGTTTCCTGCAATTCTGCCTTGATTTCAAATCCTCTTCTTTGCCTTCCCTCAATATATTTGTGGACGAGAGTTATCATTTATAACTCTGCAGGTTTGTGAATTGCAGTGCCCTGAAGCTCCATTTTACAAGTCGCTTTTTTGGGAGCCGGCCGCAAAAGCGCAGGATGGCTTCAGGCCCTGTTCTGGTTCCGGGGGGCAGGCTGAGCCTGTGGTTAATTCTTCTTCCTGATGGGAAAATAGAGTGACCTGTGCCTGTCCCAACACCAAGAGCTAGTCTCTCATTGGTTCCCCGTCTTCCCGTTCATCCTCAGGACAAATTGCAACCTGTACGGAACAGGAGGTTAAAGGTGCTGATGCTCCAAGTAGGGAGATTGCTAGTAAAGTGGCTGGAATGGCGAACCCGAGCACAAGGAGATGAGAAATGAGGTGCGTTTTAGAAACCTTTCCCCATCACACGGTGTACCATCTTCTGGGTTTCTCATGCATGTTTTCGATGTAGGAAGATGCCCTTGAACCTGGAGATTTGGGACCCATGCGATGGGTAGCACGCAGTATTACTTTAAAGGGTCTGCGTTTGCTCACCCAACCTCACCAAACCTCTCAGCCCCAAGAGTGTCCACCCTTATGTCTCATCCAGCTGTGGGTCTAGATATGGTCAATCCAGGTTGCATCACAGCCCCTGAACGAATTGTGTAAGAATTTCTCTCTCCTTCCCTGTCTTTGTTTCATGGGTTTTTAAAAGTAATTTATTTTTATAATGGGGTTTAGCTGCTTTTCACGGTTGTGTTTATGCCGCTTTACACCCACTTGACACACTAACAGAGAGATATCAATACATAGATTTTAAGATTATTACTAGTCAGATATATTCTTGTGCGGTGAATCGGGCGTGTTGAGTCCAGTTCTCTGAGCAAGGAGTAGGTCTTGTCTATTCCATATTGGGTTTATGGAACGGTATCTGAGCTAATTTGAAACTCTTGTTTTATGTATCACCCCACCTCACCTTTCCCGTTAAGCAGCCATAGTGTGTTTTCTGCATGTGTGACTCTGTTCTGTTTTGTAATTCAGTTCAAGTGTAACGGTTTTTACATTCCCTCTATAAGTGACACCTTATGAGAAGTGTCCTTTTCTGTGTGACTTATTTCACTTAGAATCGTCTTACCTAAATCCACTCATCATGCTGCTACTAGCCTTATGACATTGATTTCATGGCTGAGTGATATTCCATTGTACATAAGGACCACAACTTTTTTATCCATTTTTCGCTTTCCTGGGATATTTAAGGTGGAAGGAAGTGGAGGTCCTTGTCAACAGAGCAGCCCTAAACTTTGGGGTGCTTGTGTCTTGCTAATTTTCAATTTTCCCACTTTATCCCCCCATGCGTGGAAGTGCCCTATGCTCTCTAAGCTGTGCTTTTTAGATGTTTCAGGACACACCGTACACTTCTCCAGAGTGGCTGTTGGCAATTTACATCCCACCCATCAGTGTAGCAATGCTCCCATTTCTCCACGGCCTGTCCTGCATTTCTGGTTTTGACACTTTTTTCAGCATGGCCCTTTTGACCGATGGGAAGCGAGACTTCTTTGTAGCGCTGATTTGCCTTTCCAGGTTGCTTGGTTGGCCAAAAAGGGCGTATGCGTTTTTTCCTGAATATATTCAGGAAAAAACGCATACGCCCTTTTTGGCCAAGGGCATCATTGTCAACGTTTTGCCGCTTTTCATGTGCTTTAAAGGCGATTCGAATCTACCTCCTGAAATCTGTTTCCTGCAATTCTGCCTTGATTTCAAATCCTCTTCTTTGCCTTCCCTCAATATATTTGTGGACGAGAGTTATCATTTATAACTCTGCAGGTTTGTGAATTGCAGTGCCCTGAAGCTCCATTTTACAAGTCGCTTTTTTGGGAGCCGGCCGCAAAAGCGCAGGATGGCTTCAGGCCCTGTTCTGGTTCCGGGGGGCAGGCTGAGCCTGTGGTTAATTCTTCCTGATGGGAAAATAGAGTGACCTGTGCCTGTCCCAACACCAAGAGCTAGTCTCTCATTGGTTCCCCGTCTTCCCGTTCATCCTGGGGACAAATTGCAACCTGTACGGAACAGGAGGTTAAAGGTGCTGATGCTCCAAGTAGGGAGATTGCTAGTAAAGTGGCTGGAATGGCGAACCCGAGCACAAGGAGATGAGAAATGAGGTGCGTTTTAGAAACCTTTCCCCATCACACGGTGTACCATCTTCTGGGTTTCTCATGCATGTTTTCGATGTAGGAAGATGCCCTTGAACCTGGAGATTTGGGACCCATGCGATGGGTAGCACGCAGTATTACTTTAAAGGGTCTGCGTTTGCTCACCCAACCTCACCAAACCTCTCAGCCCCAAGAGTGTCCACCCTTATGTCTCATCCAGCTGTGGGTCTAGATATGGTCAATCCAGGTTGCATCACAGCCCCTGAACGAATTGTGTAAGAATTTCTCTCTCCTTCCCTGTCTTTGTTTCATGGGTTTTTAAAAGTAATTTATTTTTATAATGGGGTTTAGCTGCTTTTCACGGTTGTGTTTATGCCGCTTTACACCCACTTGACACACTAACAGAGAGATATCAATACATAGATTTTAAGATTATTACTAGTCAGATATATTCTTGTGCGGTGAATCGGGCGTGTTGAGTCCAGTTCTCTGAGCAAGGAGTAGGTCTTGTCTATTCCATATTGGGTTTATGGAACGGTATCTGAGCTAATTTGAAACTCTTGTTTTATGTATCACCCCACCTCACCTTTCCCGTTAAGCAGCCATAGTGTGTTTTCTGCATGTGTGACTCTGTTCTGTTTTGTAATTCAGTTCAAGTGTAACGGTTTTTACATTCCCTCTATAAGTGACACCTTATGAGAAGTGTCCTTTTCTGTGTGACTTATTTCACTTAGAATCGTCTTACCTAAATCCACTCATCATGCTGCTACTAGCCTTATGACATTGATTTCATGGCTGAGTGATATTCCATTGTACATAAGGACCACAACTTTTTTATCCATTTTTCGCTTTCCTGGGATATTTAAGGTGGAAGGAAGTGGAGGTCCTTGTCAACAGAGCAGCCCTAAACTTTGGGGTGCTTGTGTCTTGCTAATTTTCAATTTTCCCACTTTATCCCCCCATGCGTGGAAGTGCCCTATGCTCTCTAAGCTATGGTTTTTAGATGTTTCAGGACACACCGTACACTTCTCCAGAGTGGCTGTTGGCAATTTACATCCCACCCATCAGTGTAGCAATGCTCCCATTTCTCCACGGCCTGTCCTGCATTTCTGGTTTTGACACTTTTTTCAGCATGGCCCTTTTGACCGATGGGAAGCGAGACTTCTTTGTAGCGCTGATTTGCCTTTCCAGGTTGCTTGGTTGGCCAAAAAGGGCGTATGCGTTTTTTCCTGAATATATTCAGGAAAAAACGCATACGCCCTTTTTGGCCAAGGGCATCATTGTCAACGTTTTGCCGCTTTTCATGTGCTTTAAAGGCGATTCGAATCTACCTCCTGAAATCTGTTTCCTGCAATTCTGCCTTGATTTCAAATCCTCTTCTTTGCCTTCCCTCAATATATTTGTGGACGAGAGTTATCATTTATAACTCTGCAGGTTTGTGAATTGCAGTGCCCTGAAGCTCCATTTTACAAGTCGCTTTTTTGGGAGCCGGCCGCAAAAGCGCAGGATGGCTTCAGGCCCTGTTCTGGTTCCGGGGGGCAGGCTGAGCCTGTGGTTAATTCTTCCTGATGGGAAAATAGAGTGACCTGTGCCTGTCCCAACACCAAGAGCTAGTCTCTCATTGGTTCCCCGTCTTCCCGTTCATCCTGGGGACAAATTGCAACCTGTACGGAACAGGAGGTTAAAGGTGCTGATGCTCCAAGTAGGGAGATTGCTAGTAAAGTGGCTGGAATGGCGAACCCGAGCACAAGGAGATGAGAAATGAGGTGCGTTTTAGAAACCTTTCCACATCACACGGTGTACCATCTTCTGGGTTTCTCATGCATGTTTTCGATGTAGGAAGATGCCCTTGAACCTGGAGATTTGGGACCCATGCGATGGGTAGCACGCAGTATTACTTTAAAGGGTCTGCGTTTGCTCACCCAACCTCACCAAACCTCTCAGCCCCAAGAGTGTCCACCCTTATGTCTCATCCAGCTGTGGGTCTAGATATGGTCAATCCAGGTTGCATCACAGCCCCTGAACGAATTGTGTAAGAATTTCTCTCTCTTTCCCTGTCTTTGTTTCATGGGTTTTTAAAAGTAATTTATTTTTATAATGGGGTTTAGCTGCTTTTCACGGCTGTGTTTAGGCCGCTTTACACCCACTTGACACACTAACAGAGAGATATCAATACATAGGTTTTAAGATTATTACTAGTCAGATATATTCTTGTGCGGTGAATTGGGCGTGTTGAGTCCAGTTCTCTGAGCAAGGAGTAGGTCTTGTCTATTACATATTGGGTTTATGGAACGGTATCTGAGCTAATTTGAAACTCTTGTTTTATGTATCACCCCACCTCACCTTTCCCTTTAAGCAGCCATAGTGTGTTTTCTGCATGTGTGACTCTGTTCTGTTTTGTAATTCAGTTCAAGTGTAACGGTTTTTACATTCCCTCTATAAGTGACACCTTATGAGAAGTGTCCTTTTCTGTGTGACTTATTTCACTTAGAATCGTCTTACCTAAATCCACTCATCATGCTGCTACTAGCCTTATGACATTGATTTCATGGCTGAGTGATATTCCATTGTACATAAGGACCACAACTTTTTTATCCATTTTTCGCTTTCCTGGGATATTTAAGGTGGAAGGAAGTGGAGGTCCTTGTCAACGGAGCAGCCCTAAACTTTGGGGTGCTTGTGTCTTGCTGATTTTCAATTTTCCCACTTTATCCCCCCATGCGTGGAAGTGCCCTATGCTCTCTAAGCTGTGTTTTTTAGATGTTTCAGGACACACCGTACACTTCTCCAGAGTGGCTGTTGGCAATTTACATCCCGCCCATCAGTGTAGCAAGGCTCCCATTTCTCCATGGCCTGTCCTGCATTTCTGGTTTTGACACTTTTTTCAGCATGGCCCTTTTGACCGATGGGAAGCGAGACTTCTTTGTAGCGCTGATTTGCCTTTCCAGGTTGCTTGGTTGGCCAAAAAGGGCGTATGCGTTTTTTCCTGAATATATTCAGGAAAAAACGCATACGCCCTTTTTGGCCAAGGGCATCATTGTCAACGTTTTGCCGCTTTTCATGTGCTTTAAAGGCGATTCGAATCTACCTCCTGAAATCTGTTTCCTGCAATTCTGCCTTGATTTCAAATCCTCTTCTTTGCCTTCCCTCAATATATTTGTGGACGAGAGTTATCATTTATAACTCTGCAGGTTTGTGAATTGCAGTGCCCTGAAGCTCCATTTTACAAGTCGCTTTTTTGGGAGCCGGCCGCAAAAGCGCAGGATGGCTTCAGGCCCTGTTCTGGTTCCGGGGGGCAGGCTGAGCCTGTGGTTAATTCTTTCTGATGGGAAAATAGAGTGACCTGTGCCTGTCCCAACACCAAGAGCTAGTCTCTCATTGGTTCCCCGTCTTCCCGTTCATCCTGGGGACAAATTGCAACCTGTACGGAACAGGAGGTTAAAGGTGCTGATGCTCCAAGTAGGGAGATTGCTAGTAAAGTGGCTGGAATGGCGAACCCGAGCACAAGGAGATGAGAAATGAGGTGCGTTTTAGAAACCTTTCCACATCACACGGTGTACCATCTTCTGGGTTTCTCATGCATGTTTTCGATGTAGGAAGATGTCCTTGAACCTGGAGATTTGGGACCCATGCGATGGGTAGCACGCAGTATTACTTTAAAGGGTCTGCGTTTGCTCACCCAACCTCACCAAACCTCTCAGCCCCAAGAGTGTCCACCCTTATGTCTCATCCAGCTGTGGGTCTAGATATGGTCAATCCAGGTTGCATCACAGCCCCTGAACGAATTGTGTAAGAATTTCTCTCTCTTTCCCTGTCTTTGTTTCATGGGTTTTTAAAAGTAATTTATTTTTATAATGGGGTTTAGCTGCTTTTCACGGCTGTGTTTAGGCCGCTTTACACCCACTTGACACACTAACAGAGAGATATCAATACATAGGTTTTAAGATTATTACTAGTCAGATATATTCTTGTGCGGTGAATCGGGCGTGTTGAGTCCAGTTCTCTGAGCAAGGAGTAGGTCTTGTCTATTACATATTGGGTTTATGGAACGGTATCTGAGCTAATTTGAAACTCTTGTTTTATGTATCACCCCACCTCACCTTTCCCGTTAAGCAGCCATAGTGTGTTTTCTGCATGTGTGACTCTGTTCTGTTTTGTAATTCAGTTCAAGTGTAACGGTTTTTCCATTCCCTCTATAAGTGACACCTTATGAGAAGTGTCCTTTCCTGTGTGACTTATTTCACTTAGAATCGTCTTACCTAAATCCACTCCTCATGCTGCTACTAGCCTTATGACATTGATTTCATGGCTGAGTGATATTCCATTGTACATAAGGACCACAACTTTTTTATCCATTTTTCGCTTTCCTGGGATATTTAAGGTGGAAGGAAGTGGAGGTCCTTGTCAACAGAGCAGCCCTAAACTTTGGGGTGCTTGTGTCTTGCTGATTTTCAATTTTCCCACTTTATCCCCCCATGCGTGGAAGTGCCCTATGCTCTCTAAGCTGTGTTTTTTAGATGTTTCAGGACACACCGTACACTTCTCCAGAGTGGCTGTTGGCAATTTACATCCCACCCATCAGTGTAGCAAGGCTCCCATTTCTCCACGGCCTGTCCTGCATTTCTGGTTTTGACACTTTTTTCAGCATGGCCCTTTTGACCGATGGGAAGCGAGACTTCTTTGTAGCGCTGATTTGCCTTTCCAGGTTGCTTGGTTGGCCAAAAAGGGCGTATGCGTTTTTTCCTGAATATATTCAGGAAAAAACGCATACGCCCTTTTTGGCCAAGGGCATCATTGTCAACGTTTTGCCGCTTTTCATGTGCTTTAAAGGCGATTCGAATCTACCTCCTGAAATCTGTTTCCTGCAATTCTGCCTTGATTTCAAATCCTCTTCTTTGCCTTCCCTCAATATATTTGTGGACGAGAGTTATCATTTATAACTCTGCAGGTTTGTGAATTGCAGTGCCCTGAAGCTCCATTTTACAAGTCGCTTTTTTGGGAGCCGGCCGCAAAAGCGCAGGATGGCTTCAGGCCCTGTTCTGGTTCCGGGGGGCAGGCTGAGCCTGTGGTTAATTCTTCTTCCTGATGGGAAAATAGAGTGACCTGTGCCTGTCCCAACACCAAGAGCTAGTCTCTCATTGGTTCCCCGTCTTCCCGTTCATCCTGGGGACAAATTGCAACCTGTACGGAACAGGAGGTTAAAGGTGCTGATGCTCCAAGTAGGGAGATTGCTAGTAAAGTGGCTGGAATGGCGAACCCGAGCACAAGGAGAGGAGAAATGAGGTGCTTTTTAGAAACCTTTCCCCATCACACGGTGTACCATCTTCTGGGTTTCTCATGCATGTTTTCGATGTAGGAAGATGCCCTTGAACCTGGAGATTTGGGACCCATGAGATGGGTAGCACGCAGTATTACTTTAAAGGGTCTGCGTTTGCTCACCCAACCTCACCAAACCTCTCAGCCCCAATAGTGTCCACCCTTATGTCTCATCCAGCTGTGGGTCTAGATATGGTCAATCCAGGTTGCATCACAGCCCCTGAACGAATTGTGTAAGAATTTCTCTCTCTTTCCCTGTCTTTGTTTCATGGGTTTTTAAAAGTAATTTATTTTTATAATGGGGTTTAGCTGCTTTTCACGGCTGTGTTTATGCCGCTTTACACCCACTTGACACACTAACAGAGAGATATCAATACATAGGTTTTAAGATTATTACTAGTCAGATATATTCTTGTGCGGTGAATCGGGCGTGTTGAGTCCAGTTCTCTGAGCAAGGAGTAGGTCTTGTCTATTACATATTGGGTTTATGGAACGGTATCTGAGCTAATTTGAAACTCTTGTTTTATGTATCACCCCACCTCACCTTTCCCGTTAAGCAGCCATAGTGTGTTTTCTGCATGTGTGACTCTGTTCTGTTTTGTAATTCAGTTCAAGTGTAACGGTTTTTCCATTCCCTCTATAAGTGACACCTTATGAGAAGTGTCCTTTTCTGTGTGACTTATTTCACTTAGAATCGTCTTACCTAAATCCACTCATCATGCTGCTACTAGCCTTATGACATTGATTTCATGGCTGAGTGATATTCCATTGTACATAAGGACCACAACTTTTTTATCCATTTTTCGCTTTCCTGGGATATTTAAGGTGGAAGGAAGTGGAGGTCCTTGTCAACAGAGCAGCCCTAAACTTTGGGGTGCTTGTGTCTTGCTGATTTTCAATTTTCCCACTTTATCCCCCCATGCGTGGAAGTGCCCTATGCTCTCTAAGCTGTGTTTTTTAGATGTTTCAGGACACACCGTACACTTCTCCAGAGTGGCTGTTGGCAATTTACATCCCGCCCATCAGTGTAGCAAGGCTCCCATTTCTCCATGGCCTGTCCTGCATTTCTGGTTTTGACACTTTTTTCAGCATGGCCCTTTTGACCGATGGGAAGCGAGACTTCTTTGTAGCGCTGATTTGCCTTTCCAGGTTGCTTGGTTGGCCAAAAAGGGCGTATGCGTTTTTTCCTGAATATATTCAGGAAAAAACGCATACGCCCTTTTTGGCCAAGGGCATCATTGTCAACGTTTTGCCGCTTTTCATGTGCTTTAAAGGCGATTCGAATCTACCTCCTGAAATCTGTTTCCTGCAATTCTGCCTTGATTTCAAATCCTCTTCTTTGCCTTCCCTCAATATATTTGTGGACGAGAGTTATCATTTATAACTCTGCAGGTTTGTGAATTGCAGTGCCCTGAAGCTCCATTTTACAAGTCGCTTTTTTGGGAGCCGGCCGCAAAAGCGCAGGATGGCTTCAGGCCCTGTTCTGGTTCCGGGGGGCAGGCTGAGCCTGTGGTTAATTCTTCTTCCTGATGGGAAAATAGAGTGACCTGTGCCTGTCCCAACACCAAGAGCTAGTCTCTCATTGGTTCCCCGTCTTCCCGTTCATCCTGGGGACAAATTGCAACCTGTACGGAACAGGAGGTTAAAGGTGCTGATGCTCCAAGTAGGGAGATTGCTAGTAAAGTGGCTGCAATGGCGAACACGAGCACAAGGAGATGAGAAATGAGGTGCGTTTTAGAAACCTTTCCACATCACACGGTGTACCATCTTCTGGGTTTCTCATGCATGTTTTCGATGTAGGAAGATGCCCTTGAACCTGGAGATTTTGGACCCATGCGATGGGTAGCACGCAGTATTACTTTAAAGGGTCTGCGTTTGCTCACCCAACCTCACCAAACCTCTCAGCCCCAAGAGTGTCCACCCTTATGTCTCATCCAGCTGTGGGTCTAGATATGGTCAATCCAGGTTGCATCACAGCCCCTGAACGAATTGTGTAAGAATTTCTCTCTCTTTCCCTGTCTTTGTTTCATGGGTTTTTAAAAGTAATTTATTTTTATAATGGGGTTTAGCTGCTTTTCACGGCTGTGTTTAGGCCGCTTTACACCCACTTGACACACTAACAGAGAGATATCAATACATAGGTTTTAAGATTATTACTAGTCAGATATATTCTTGTGCGGTGAATCGGGCGTGTTGAGTCCAGTTCTCTGAGCAAGGAGTAGGTCTTGTCTATTACATATTGGGTTTATGGAACGGTATCTGAGCTAATTTGAAACTCTTGTTTTATGTATCACCCCACCTCACCTTTCCCGTTAAGCAGCCATAGTGTGTTTTCTGCATGTGTGACTCTGTTCTGTTTTGTAATTCAGTTCAAGTGTAACGGTTTTTACATTCCCTCTATAAGTGACACCTTATGAGAAGTGTCCTTTTCTGTGTGACTTATTTCACTTAGAATCGTCTTACCTAAATCCACTCATCATGCTGCTACTAGCCTTATGACATTGATTTCATGGCTGAGTGATATTCCATTGTACATAAGGACCACAACTTTTTTATCCATTTTTCGCTTTCCTGGGATATTTAAGGTGGAAGGAAGTGGAGGTCCTTGTCAACAGAGCAGCCCTAAACTTTGGGGTGCTTGTGTCTTGCTGATTTTCAATTTTCCCACTTTATCCCCCCATGCGTGGAAGTGCCCTATGCTCTCTAAGCTGTGTTTTTTAGATGTTTCAGGACACACCGTACACTTCTCCAGAGTGGCTGTTGGCAATTTACATCCCGCCCATCAGTGTAGCAAGGCTCCCATTTCTCCATGGCCTGTCCTGCATTTCTGGTTTTGACACTTTTTTCAGCATGGCCCTTTTGACCGATGGGAAGCGAGACTTCTTTGTAGCGCTGATTTGCCTTTCCAGGTTGCTTGGTTGGCCAAAAAGGGCGTATGCGTTTTTTCCTGAATATATTCAGGAAAAAACGCATACGCCCTTTTTGGCCAAGGGCATCATTGTCAACGTTTTGCCGCTTTTCATGTGCTTTAAAGGCGATTCGAATCTACCTCCTGAAATCTGTTTCCTGCAATTCTGCCTTGATTTCAAATCCTCTTCTTTGCCTTCCCTCAATATATTTGTGGACGAGAGTTATCATTTATAACTCTGCAGGTTTGTGAATTGCAGTGCCCTGAAGCTCCATTTTACAAGTCGCTTTTTTGGGAGCCGGCCGCAAAAGCGCAGGATGGCTTCAGGCCCTGTTCTGGTTCCGGGGGGCAGGCTGAGCCTGTGGTTAATTCTTTCTGATGGGAAAATAGAGTGACCTGTGCCTGTCCCAACACCAAGAGCTAGTCTCTCATTGGTTCCCCGTCTTCCCGTTCATCCTGGGGACAAATTGCAACCTGTACGGAACAGGAGGTTAAAGGTGCTGATGCTCCAAGTAGGGAGATTGCTAGTAAAGTGGCTGGAATGGCGAACCCGAGCACAAGGAGATGAGAAATGAGGTGCGTTTTAGAAACCTTTCCACATCACACGGTGTACCATCTTCTGGGTTTCTCATGCATGTTTTCGATGTAGGAAGATGCCCTTGAACCTGGAGATTTGGGACCCATGCGATGGGTAGCACGCAGTATTACTTTAAAGGGTCTGCGTTTGCTCACCCAACCTCACCAAACCTCTCAGCCCCAAGAGTGTCCACCCTTATGTCTCATCCAGCTGTGGGTCTAGATATGGTCAATCCAGGTTGCATCACAGCCCCTGAACGAATTGTGTAAGAATTTCTCTCTCTTTCCCTGTCTTTGTTTCATGGGTTTTTAAAAGTAATTTATTTTTATAATGGGGTTTAGCTGCTTTTCACGGCTGTGTTTAGGCCGCTTTACACCCACTTGACACACTAACAGAGAGATATCAATACATAGGTTTTAAGATTATTACTAGTCAGATATATTCTTGTGCGGTGAATCGGGCGTGTTGAGTCCAGTTCTCTGAGCAAGGAGTAGGTCTTGTCTATTACATATTGGGTTTATGGAACGGTATCTGAGCTAATTTGAAACTCTTGTTTTATGTATCACCCCACCTCACCTTTCCCGTTAAGCAGCCATAGTGTGTTTTCTGCATGTGTGACTCTGTTCTGTTTTGTAATTCAGTTCAAGTGTAACGGTTTTTCCATTCCCTCTATAAGTGACACCTTATGAGAAGTGTCCTTTCCTGTGTGACTTATTTCACTTAGAATCGTCTTACCTAAATCCACTCCTCATGCTGCTACTAGCCTTATGACATTGATTTCATGGCTGAGTGATATTCCATTGTACATAAGGACCACAACTTTTTTATCCATTTTTCGCTTTCCTGGGATATTTAAGGTGGAAGGAAGTGGAGGTCCTTGTCAACAGAGCAGCCCTAAACTTTGGGGTGCTTGTGTCTTGCTGATTTTCAATTTTCCCACTTTATCCCCCCATGCGTGGAAGTGCCCTATGCTCTCTAAGCTGTGTTTTTTAGATGTTTCAGGACACACCGTACACTTCTCCAGAGTGGCTGTTGGCAATTTACATCCCGCCCATCAGTGTAGCAAGGCTCCCATTTCTCCATGGCCTGTCCTGCATTTCTGGTTTTGACACTTTTTTCAGCATGGCCCTTTTGACCGATGGGAAGCGAGACTTCTTTGTAGCGCTGATTTGCCTTTCCAGGTTGCTTGGTTGGCCAAAAAGGGCGTATGCGTTTTTTCCTGAATATATTCAGGAAAAAACGCATACGCCCTTTTTGGCCAAGGGCATCATTGTCAACGTTTTGCCGCTTTTCATGTGCTTTAAAGGCGATTCGAATCTACCTCCTGAAATCTGTTTCCTGCAATTCTGCCTTGATTTCAAATCCTCTTCTTTGCCTTCCCTCAATATATTTGTGGACGAGAGTTATCATTTATACCTCTGCAGGTTTGTGAATTGCAGTGCCCTGAAGCTCCATTTTACAAGTCGCTTTTTTGGGAGCCGGCCGCAAAAGCGCAGGATGGCTTCAGGCCCTGTTCTGGTTCCGGGGGGCAGGCTGAGCCTGTGGTTAATTCTTTCTGATGGGAAAATAGAGTGACCTGTGCCTGTCCCAACACCAAGAGCTAGTCTCTCATTGGTTCCCCGTCTTCCCGTTCATCCTGGGGACAAATTGCAACCTGTACGGAACAGGAGGTTAAAGGTGCTGATGCTCCAAGTAGGGAGATTGCTAGTAAAGTGGCTGGAATGGCGAACCCGAGCACAAGGAGAGGAGAAATGAGGTGCGTTTTAGAAACCTTTCCACATCACACGGTGTACCATCTTCTGGGTTTCTCATGCATGTTTTCGATGTAGGAAGATGCCCTTGAACCTGGAGATTTGGGACCCATGCGATGGGTAGCACGCAGTATTACTTTAAAGGGTCTGCGTTTGCTCACCCAACCTCACCAAACCTCTCAGCCCCAAGAGTGTCCACCCTTATGTCTCATCCAGCTGTGGGTCTAGATATGGTCAATCCAGGTTGCATCACAGCCCCTGAACGAATTGTGTAAGAATTTCTCTCTCTTTCCCTGTCTTTGTTTCATGGGTTTTTAAAAGTAATTTATTTTTATAATGGGGTTTAGCTGCTTTTCACGGCTGTGTTTAGGCCGCTTTACACCCACTTGACACACTAACAGAGAGATATCAATACATAGGTTTTAAGATTATTACTAGTCAGATATATTCTTGTGCGGTGAATCGGGCGTGTTGAGTCCAGTTCTCTGAGCAAGGAGTAGGTCTTGTCTATTACATATTGGGTTTATGGAACGGTATCTGAGCTAATTTGAAACTCTTGTTTTATGTATCACCCCACCTCACCTTTCCCGTTAAGCAGCCATAGTGTGTTTTCTGCATGTGTGACTCTGTTCTGTTTTGTAATTCAGTTCAAGTGTAACGGTTTTTACATTCCCTCTATAAGTGACACCTTATGAGAAGTGTCCTTTTCTGTGTGACTTATTTCACTTAGAATCGTCTTACCTAAATCCACTCATCATGCTGCTACTAGCCTTATGACATTGATTTCATGGCTGAGTGATATTCCATTGTACATAAGGACCACAACTTTTTTATCCATTTTTCGCTTTCCTGGGATATTTAAGGTGGAAGGAAGTGGAGGTCCTTGTCAACAGAGCAGCCCTAAACTTTGGGGTGCTTGTGTCTTGCTGATTTTCAATTTTCCCACTTTATCCCCCCATGCGTGGAAGTGCCCTATGCTCTCTAAGCTGTGTTTTTTAGATGTTTCAGGACACACCGTACACTTCTCCAGAGTGGCTGTTGGCAATTTACATCCCACCCATCAGTGTAGCAAGGCTCCCATTTCTCCATGGCCTGTCCTGCATTTCTGGTTTTGACACTTTTTTCAGCATGGCCCTTTTGACCGATGGGAAGCGAGACTTCTTTGTAGCGCTGATTTGCCTTTCCAGGTTGCTTGGTTGGCCAAAAAGGGCGTATGCGTTTTTTCCTGAATATATTCAGGAAAAAACGCATACGCCCTTTTTGGCCAAGGGCATCATTGTCAACGTTTTGCCGCTTTTCATGTGCTTTAAAGGCGATTCGAATCTACCTCCTGAAATCTGTTTCCTGCAATTCTGCCTTGATTTCAAATCCTCTTCTTTGCCTTCCCTCAATATATTTGTGGACGAGAGTTATCATTTATAACTCTGCAGGTTTGTGAATTGCAGTGCCCTGAAGCTCCATTTTACAAGTCGCTTTTTTGGGAGCCGGCCGCAAAAGCGCAGGATGGCTTCAGGCCCTGTTCTGGTTCCGGGGGGCAGGCTGAGCCTGTGGTTAATTCTTCTTCCTGATGGGAAAATAGAGTGACCTGTGCCTGTCCCAACACCAAGAGCTAGTCTCTCATTGGTTCCCCGTCTTCCCGTTCATCCTGGGGACAAATTGCAACCTGTACGGAACAGGAGGTTAAAGGTGCTGATGCTCCAAGTAGGGAGATTGCTAGTAAAGTGGCTGGAATGGCGAACCCGAGCACAAGGAGAGGAGAAATGAGGTGCTTTTTAGAAACCTTTCCCCATCACACGGTGTACCATCTTCTGGGTTTCTCATGCATGTTTTCGATGTAGGAAGATGCCCTTGAACCTGGAGATTTGGGACCCATGCGATGGGTAGCACGCAGTATTACTTTAAAGGGTCTGCGTTTGCTCACCCAACCTCACCAAACCTCTCAGCCCCAAGAGTGTCCACCCTTATGTCTCATCCAGCTGTGGGTCTAGATATGGTCAATCCAGGTTGCATCACAGCCCCTGAACGAATTGTGTAAGAATTTCTCTCTCTTTCCCTGTCTTTGTTTCATGGGTTTTTAAAAGTAATTTATTTTTATAATGGGGTTTAGCTGCTTTTCACGGCTGTGTTTAGGCCGCTTTACACCCACTTGACACACTAACAGAGAGATATCAATACATAGGTTTTAAGATTATTACTAGTCAGATATATTCTTGTGCGGTGAATCGGGCGTGTTGAGTCCAGTTCTCTGAGCAAGGAGTAGGTCTTGTCTATTACATATTGGGTTTATGGAACGGTATCTGAGCTAATTTGAAACTCTTGTTTTATGTATCACCCCACCTCACCTTTCCCGTTAAGCAGCCATAGTGTGTTTTCTGCATGTGTGACTCTGTTCTGTTTTGTAATTCAGTTCAAGTGTAACGGTTTTTCCATTCCCTCTATAAGTGACACCTTATGAGAAGTGTCCTTTTCTGTGTGACTTATTTCACTTAGAATCGTCTTACCTAAATCCACTCATCATGCTGCTACTAGCCTTATGACATTGATTTCATGGCTGAGTGATATTCCATTGTACATAAGGACCACAACTTTTTTATCCATTTTTCGCTTTCCTGGGATATTTAAGGTGGAAGGAAGTGGAGGTCCTTGTCAACAGAGCAGCCCTAAACTTTGGGGTGCTTGTGTCTTGCTGATTTTCAATTTTCCCACTTTATCCCCCCATGCGTGGAAGTGCCCTATGCTCTCTAAGCTGTGTTTTTTAGATGTTTCAGGACACACCGTACACTTCTCCAGAGTGGCTGTTGGCAATTTACATCCCGCCCATCAGTGTAGCAAGGCTCCCATTTCTCCATGGCCTGTCCTGCATTTCTGGTTTTGACACTTTTTTCAGCATGGCCCTTTTGACCGAAGGGAAGCGAGACTTCTTTGTAGCGCTGATTTGCCTTTCCAGGTTGCTTGGTTGGCCAAAAAGGGCGTATGCGTTTTTTCCTGAATATATTCAGGAAAAAACGCATACGCCCTTTTTGGCCAAGGGCATCATTGTCAACGTTTTGCCGCTTTTCATGTGCTTTAAAGGCGATTCGAATCTACCTCCTGAAATCTGTTTCCTGCAATTCTGCCTTGATTTCAAATCCTCTTCTTTGCCTTCCCTCAATATATTTGTGGACGAGAGTTATCATTTATAACTCTGCAGGTTTGTGAATTGCAGTGCCCTGAAGCTCCATTTTACAAGTCGCTTTTTTGGGAGCCGGCCGCAAAAGCGCAGGATGGCTTCAGGCCCTGTTCTGGTTCCGGGGGGCAGGCTGAGCCTGTGGTTAATTCTTTCTGATGGGAAAATAGAGTGACCTGTGCCTGTCCCAACACCAAGAGCTAGTCTCTCATTGGTTCCCCGTCTTCCCGTTCATCCTGGGGACAAATTGCAACCTGTACGGAACAGGAGGTTAAAGGTGCTGATGCTCCAAGTAGGGAGATTGCTAGTAAAGTGGCTGGAATGGCGAACCCGAGCACAAGGAGATGAGAAATGAGGTGCGTTTTAGAAACCTTTCCACATCACACGGTGTACCATCTTCTGGGTTTCTCATGCATGTTTTCGATGTAGGAAGATGCCCTTGAACCTGGAGATTTGGGACCCATGCGATGGGTAGCACGCAGTATTACTTTAAAGGGTCTGCGTTTGCTCACCCAACCTCACCAAACCTCTCAGCCCCAAGAGTGTCCACCCTTATGTCTCATCCAGCTGTGGGTCTAGATATGGTCAATCCAGGTTGCATCACAGCCCCTGAACGAATTGTGTAAGAATTTCTCTCTCTTTCCCTGTCTTTGTTTCATGGGTTTTTAAAAGTAATTTATTTTTATAATGGGGTTTAGCTGCTTTTCACGGCTGTGTTTAGGCCGCTTTACACCCACTTGACACACTAACAGAGAGATATCAATACATAGGTTTTAAGATTATTACTAGTCAGATATATTCTTGTGCGGTGAATCGGGCGTGTTGAGTCCAGTTCTCTGAGCAAGGAGTAGGTCTTGTCTATTACATATTGGGTTTATGGAACGGTATCTGAGCTAATTTGAAACTCTTGTTTTATGTATCACCCCACCTCACCTTTCCCGTTAAGCAGCCATAGTGTGTTTTCTGCATGTGTGACTCTGTTCTGTTTTGTAATTCAGTTCAAGTGTAACGGTTTTTCCATTCCCTCTATAAGTGACACCTTATGAGAAGTGTCCTTTTCTGTGTGACTTATTTCACTTAGAATCGTCTTACCTAAATCCACTCATCATGCTGCTACTAGCCTTATGACATTGATTTCATGGCTGAGTGATATTCCATTGTACATAAGGACCACAACTTTTTTATCCATTTTTCGCTTTCCTGGGATATTTAAGGTGGAAGGAAGTGGAGGTCCTTGTCAACAGAGCAGCCCTAAACTTTGGGGTGCTTGTGTCTTGCTGATTTTCAATTTTCCCACTTTATCCCCCCATGCGTGGAAGTGCCCTATGCTCTCTAAGCTGTGTTTTTTAGATGTTTCAGGACACACCGTACACTTCTCCAGAGTGGCTGTTGGCAATTTACATCCCGCCCATCAGTGTAGCAAGGCTCCCATTTCTCCATGGCCTGTCCTGCATTTCTGGTTTTGACACTTTTTTCAGCATGGCCCTTTTGACCGATGGGAAGCGAGACTTCTTTGTAGCGCTGATTTGCCTTTCCAGGTTGCTTGGTTGGCCAAAAAGGGCGTATGCGTTTTTTCCTGAATATATTCAGGAAAAAACGCATACGCCCTTTTTGGCCAAGGGCATCATTGTCAACGTTTTGCCGCTTTTCATGTGCTTTAAAGGCGATTCGAATCTACCTCCTGAAATCTGTTTCCTGCAATTCTGCCTTGATTTCAAATCCTCTTCTTTGCCTTCCCTCAATATATTTGTGGACGAGAGTTATCATTTATAACTCTGCAGGTTTGTGAATTGCAGTGCCCTGAAGCTCCATTTTACAAGTCGCTTTTTTGGGAGCCGGCCGCAAAAGCGCAGGATGGCTTCAGGCCCTGTTCTGGTTCCGGGGGGCAGGCTGAGCCTGTGGTTAATTCTTTCTGATGGGAAAATAGAGTGACCTGTGCCTGTCCCAACACCAAGAGCTAGTCTCTCATTGGTTCCCCGTCTTCCCGTTCATCCTGGGGACAAATTGCAACCTGTACGGAACAGGAGGTTAAAGGTGCTGATGCTCCAAGTAGGGAGATTGCTAGTAAAGTGGCTGGAATGGCGAACCCGAGCACAAGGAGATGAGAAATGAGGTGCGTTTTAGAAACCTTTCCACATCACACGGTGTACCATCTTCTGGGTTTCTCATGCATGTTTTCGATGTAGGAAGATGCCCTTGAACCTGGAGATTTGGGACCCATGCGATGGGTAGCACGCAGTATTACTTTAAAGGGTCTGCGTTTGCTCACCCAACCTCACCAAACCTCTCAGCCCCAAGAGTGTCCACCCTTATGTCTCATCCAGCTGTGGGTCTAGATATGGTCAATCCAGGTTGCATCACAGCCCCTGAACGAATTGTGTAAGAATTTCTCTCTCTTTCCCTGTCTTTGTTTCATGGGTTTTTAAAAGTAATTTATTTTTATAATGGGGTTTAGCTGCTTTTCACGGCTGTGTTTAGGCCGCTTTACACCCACTTGACACACTAACAGAGAGATATCAATACATAGGTTTTAAGATTATTACTAGTCAGATATATTCTTGTGCGGTGAATCGGGCGTGTTGAGTCCAGTTCTCTGAGCAAGGAGTAGGTCTTGTCTATTACATATTGGGTTTATGGAACGGTATCTGAGCTAATTTGAAACTCTTGTTTTATGTATCACCCCACCTCACCTTTCCCGTTAAGCAGCCATAGTGTGTTTTCTGCATGTGTGACTCTGTTCTGTTTTGTAATTCAGTTCAAGTGTAACGGTTTTTACATTCCCTCTATAAGTGACACCTTATGAGAAGTGTCCTTTTCTGTGTGACTTATTTCACTTAGAATCGTCTTACCTAAATCCACTCATCATGCTGCTACTAGCCTTATGACATTGATTTCATGGCTGAGTGATATTCCATTGTACATAAGGACCACAACTTTTTTATCCATTTTTCGCTTTCCTGGGATATTTAAGGTGGAAGGAAGTGGAGGTCCTTGTCAACAGAGCAGCCCTAAACTTTGGGGTGCTTGTGTCTTGCTGATTTTCAATTTTCCCACTTTATCCCCCCATGCGTGGAAGTGCCCTATGCTCTCTAAGCTGTGTTTTTTAGATGTTTCAGGACACACCGTACACTTCTCCAGAGTGGCTGTTGGCAATTTACATCCCACCCATCAGTGTAGCAAGGCTCCCATTTCTCCATGGCCTGTCCTGCATTTCTGGTTTTGACACTTTTTTCAGCATGGCCCTTTTGACCGATGGGAAGCGAGACTTCTTTGTAGCGCTGATTTGCCTTTCCAGGTTGCTTGGTTGGCCAAAAAGGGCGTATGCGTTTTTTCCTGAATATATTCAGGAAAAAACGCATACGCCCTTTTTGGCCAAGGGCATCATTGTCAACGTTTTGCCGCTTTTCATGTGCTTTAAAGGCGATTCGAATCTACCTCCTGAAATCTGTTTCCTGCAATTCTGCCTTGATTTCAAATCCTCTTCTTTGCCTTCCCTCAATATATTTGTGGACGAGAGTTATCATTTATAACTCTGCAGGTTTGTGAATTGCAGTGCCCTGAAGCTCCATTTTACAAGTCGCTTTTTTGGGAGCCGGCCGCAAAAGCGCAGGATGGCTTCAGGCCCTGTTCTGGTTCCGGGGGGCAGGCTGAGCCTGTGGTTAATTCTTCTTCCTGATGGGAAAATAGAGTGACCTGTGCCTGTCCCAACACCAAGAGCTAGTCTCTCATTGGTTCCCCGTCTTCCCGTTCATCCTGGGGACAAATTGCAACCTGTACGGAACAGGAGGTTAAAGGTGCTGATGCTCCAAGTAGGGAGATTGCTAGTAAAGTGGCTGGAATGGCGAACCCGAGCACAAGGAGAGGAGAAATGAGGTGCTTTTTAGAAACCTTTCCCCATCACACGGTGTACCATCTTCTGGGTTTCTCATGCATGTTTTCGATGTAGGAAGATGCCCTTGAACCTGGAGATTTGGGACCCATGCGATGGGTAGCACGCAGTATTACTTTAAAGGGTCTGCGTTTGCTCACCCAACCTCACCAAACCTCTCAGCCCCAAGAGTGTCCACCCTTATGTCTCATCCAGCTGTGGGTCTAGATATGGTCAATCCAGGTTGCATCACAGCCCCTGAACGAATTGTGTAAGAATTTCTCTCTCTTTCCCTGTCTTTGTTTCATGGGTTTTTAAAAGTAATTTATTTTTATAATGGGGTTTAGCTGCTTTTCACGGCTGTGTTTAGGCCGCTTTACACCCACTTGACACACTAACAGAGAGATATCAATACATAGGTTTTAAGATTATTACTAGTCAGATATATTCTTGTGCGGTGAATCGGGCGTGTTGAGTCCAGTTCTCTGAGCAAGGAGTAGGTCTTGTCTATTACATATTGGGTTTATGGAACGGTATCTGAGCTAATTTGAAACTCTTGTTTTATGTATCACCCCACCTCACCTTTCCCGTTAAGCAGCCATAGTGTGTTTTCTGCATGTGTGACTCTGTTCTGTTTTGTAATTCAGTTCAAGTGTAACGGTTTTTCCATTCCCTCTATAAGTGACACCTTATGAGAAGTGTCCTTTTCTGTGTGACTTATTTCACTTAGAATCGTCTTACCTAAATCCACTCATCATGCTGCTACTAGCCTTATGACATTGATTTCATGGCTGAGTGATATTCCATTGTACATAAGGACCACAACTTTTTTATCCATTTTTCGCTTTCCTGGGATATTTAAGGTGGAAGGAAGTGGAGGTCCTTGTCAACAGAGCAGCCCTAAACTTTGGGGTGCTTGTGTCTTGCTGATTTTCAATTTTCCCACTTTATCCCCCCATGCGTGGAAGTGCCCTATGCTCTCTAAGCTGTGTTTTTTAGATGTTTCAGGACACACCGTACACTTCTCCAGAGTGGCTGTTGGCAATTTACATCCCGCCCATCAGTGTAGCAAGGCTCCCATTTCTCCATGGCCTGTCCTGCATTTCTGGTTTTGACACTTTTTTCAGCATGGCCCTTTTGACCGATGGGAAGCGAGACTTCTTTGTAGCGCTGATTTGCCTTTCCAGGTTGCTTGGTTGGCCAAAAAGGGCGTATGCGTTTTTTCCTGAATATATTCAGGAAAAAACGCATACGCCCTTTTTGGCCAAGGGCATCATTGTCAACGTTTTGCCGCTTTTCATGTGCTTTAAAGGCGATTCGAATCTACCTCCTGAAATCTGTTTCCTGCAATTCTGCCTTGATTTCAAATCCTCTTCTTTGCCTTCCCTCAATATATTTGTGGACGAGAGTTATCATTTATAACTCTGCAGGTTTGTGAATTGCAGTGCCCTGAAGCTCCATTTTACAAGTCGCTTTTTTGGGAGCCTGCCGCAAAAGCGCAGGATGGCTTCAGGCCCTGTTCTGGTTCCGGGGGGCAGGCTGAGCCTGTGGTTAATTCTTCTTCCTGATGGGAAAATAGAGTGACCTGTGCCTGTCCCAACACCAAGAGCTAGTCTCTCATTGGTTCCCCGTCTTCCCGTTCATCCTCAGGACAAATTGCAACCTGTACGGAACAGGAGGTTAAAGGTGCTGATGCTCCAAGTAGGGAGATTGCTAGTAAAGTGGCTGGAATGGCGAACCCGAGCACAAGGAGAGGAGAAATGAGGTGCTTTTTAGAAACCTTTCCCCATCACACGGTGTACCATCTTCTGGGTTTCTCATGCATGTTTTCGATGTAGGAAGATGCCCTTGAACCTGGAGATTTGGGACCCATGCGATGGGTAGCACGCAGTATTACTTTAAAGGGTCTGCGTTTGCTCACCCAACCTCACCAAACCTCTCAGCCCCAAGAGTGTCCACCCTTATGTCTCATCCAGCTGTGGGTCTAGATATGGTCAATCCAGGTTGCATCACAGCCCCTGAACGAATTGTGTAAGAATTTCTCTCTCTTTCCCTGTCTTTGTTTCATGGGTTTTTAAAAGTAATTTATTTTTATAATGGGGTTTAGCTGCTTTTCACGGCTGTGTTTAGGCCGCTTTACACCCACTTGACACAATAACAGAGAGATATCAATACATAGGTTTTAAGATTATTACTAGTCAGATATATTCTTGTGCGGTGAATCGGGCTTGTTGAGTCCAGTTCTCTGAGCAAGGAGTAGGTCTTGTCTATTACATATTGGGTTTATGGAACGGTATCTGAGCTAATTTGAAACTCTTGTTTTATGTATCACCCCACCTCACCTTTCCCGTTAAGCAGCCATAGTGTGTTTTCTGCATGTGTGACTCTGTTCTGTTTTGTAATTCAGTTCAAGTGTAACGGTTTTTCCATTCCCTCTATAAGTGACACCTTATGAGAAGTGTCCTTTTCTGTGTGACTTATTTCACTTAGAATCGTCTTACCTAAATCCACTCATCATGCTGCTACTAGCCTTATGACATTGATTTCATGGCTGAGTGATATTCCATTGTACATAAGGACCACAACTTTTTTATCCATTTTTCGCTTTCCTGGGATATTTAAGGTGGAAGGAAGTGGAGGTCCTTGTCAACAGAGCAGCCCTAAACTTTGGGGTGCTTGTGTCTTGCTGATTTTCAATTTTCCCACTTTATCCCCCCATGCGTGGAAGTGCCCTATGCTCTCTAAGCTGTGTTTTTTAGATGTTTCAGGACACACCGTACACTTCTCCAGAGTGGCTGTTGGCAATTTACATCCCACCCATCAGTGTAGCAAGGCTCCCATTTCTCCACGGCCTGTCCTGCATTTCTGGTTTTGACACTTTTTTCAGCATGGCCCTTTTGACCGATGGGAAGCGAGACTTCTTTGTAGCGCTGATTTGCCTTTCCAGGTTGCTTGGTTGGCCAAAAAGGGCGTATGCGTTTTTTCCTGAATATATTCAGGAAAAAACGCATACGCCCTTTTTGGCCAAGGGCATCATTGTCAACGTTTTGCCGCTTTTCATGTGCTTTAAAGGCGATTCGAATCTACCTCCTGAAATCTGTTTCCTGCAATTCTGCCTTGATTTCAAATCCTCTTCTTTGCCTTCCCTCAATATATTTGTGGACGAGAGTTATCATTTATAACTCTGCAGGTTTGTGAATTGCAGTGCCCTGAAGCTCCATTTTACAAGTCGCTTTTTTGGGAGCCGGCCGCAAAAGCGCAGGATGGCTTCAGGCCCTGTTCTGGTTCCGGGGGGCAGGCTGAGCCTGTGGTTAATTCTTCTTCCTGATGGGAAAATAGAGTGACCTGTGCCTGTCCCAACACCAAGAGCTAGTCTCTCATTGGTTCCCCGTCTTCCCGTTCATCCTGGGGACAAATTGCAACCTGTACGGAACAGGAGGTTAAAGGTGCTGATGCTCCAAGTAGGGAGATTGCTAGTAAAGTGGCTGGAATGGCGAACCCGAGCACAAGGAGAGGAGAAATGAGGTGCTTTTTAGAAACCTTTCCCCATCACACGGTGTACCATCTTCTGGGTTTCTCATGCATGTTTTCGATGTAGGAAGATGCCCTTGAACCTGGAGATTTGGGACCCATGAGATGGGTAGCACGCAGTATTACTTTAAAGGGTCTGCGTTTGCTCACCCAACCTCACCAAACCTCTCAGCCCCAAGAGTGTCCACCCTTATGTCTCATCCAGCTGTGGGTCTAGATATGGTCAATCCAGGTTGCATCACAGCCCCTGAACGAATTGTGTAAGAATTTCTCTCTCTTTCCCTGTCTTTGTTTCATGGGTTTTTAAAAGTAATTTATTTTTATAATGGGGTTTAGCTGCTTTTCACGGCTGTGTTTATGCCGCTTTACACCCACTTGACACACTAACAGAGAGATATCAATACATAGGTTTTAAGATTATTACTAGTCAGATATATTCTTGTGCGGTGAATCGGGCGTGTTGAGTCCAGTTCTCTGAGCAAGGAGTAGGTCTTGTCTATTACATATTGGGTTTATGGAACGGTATCTGAGCTAATTTGAAACTCTTGTTTTATGTATCACCCCACCTCACCTTTCCCGTTAAGCAGCCATAGTGTGTTTTCTGCATGTGTGACTCTGTTCTGTTTTGTAATTCAGTTCAAGTGTAACGGTTTTTCCATTCCCTCTATAAGTGACACCTTATGAGAAGTGTCCTTTTCTGTGTGACTTATTTCACTTAGAATCGTCTTACCTAAATCCACTCATCATGCTGCTACTAGCCTTATGACATTGATTTCATGGCTGAGTGATATTCCATTGTACATAAGGACCACAACTTTTTTATAAATTTTTCGCTTTCCTGGGATATTTAAGGTGGAAGGAAGTGGAGGTCCTTGTCAACAGAGCAGCCCTAAACTTTGGGGTGCTTGTGTCTTGCTGATTTTCAATTTTCCCACTTTATCCCCCCATGCGTGGAAGTGCCCTATGCTCTCTAAGCTGTGTTTTTTAGATGTTTCAGGACACACCGTACACTTCTCCAGAGTGGCTGTTGGCAATTTACATCCCACCCATCAGTGTAGCAAGGCTCCCATTTCTCCATGGCCTGTCCTGCATTTCTGGTTTTGACACTTTTTTCAGCATGGCCCTTTTGACTGATGGGAAGCGAGACTTCTTTGTAGCGCTGATTTGCCTTTCCAGGTTGCTTGGTTGGCCAAAAAGGGCGTATGCGTTTTTTCCTGAATATATTCAGGAAAAACGCATACGCCCTTTTTGGCCAAGGGCATCATTGTCAACGTTTTGCCGCTTTTCATGTGCTTTAAAGGCGATTCGAATCTACCTCCTGAAATCTGTTTCCTGCAATTCTGCCTTGATTTCAAATCCTCTTCTTTGCCTTCCCTCAATATATTTGTGGACGAGAGTTATCATTTATAACTCTGCAGGTTTATGAATTGCAGTGCCCTGAAGCTCCATTTTACAAGTCGCTTTTTTGGGAGCCGGCCGCAAAAGCGCAGGATGGCTTCAGGCCCTGTTCTGGTTCCGGGGGGCAGGCTGAGCCTGTGGTTAATTCTTCTTCCTGATGGGAAAATAGAGTGACCTGTGCCTGTCCCAACACCAAGAGCTAGTCTCTCATTGGTTCCCCGTCTTCCCGTTCATCCTCAGGACAAATTGCAACCTGTACGGAACAGGAGGTTAAAGGTGCTGATGCTCCAAGTAGGGAGATTGCTAGTAAAGTGGCTGGAATGGCGAACCCGAGCACAAGGAGATGAGAAATGAGGTGCGTTTTAGAAACCTTTCCCCATCACACGGTGTACCATCTTCTGGGTTTCTCATGCATGTTTTCGATGTAGGAAGATGCCCTTGAACCTGGAGATTTGGGACCCATGCGATGGGTAGCACGCAGTATTACTTTAAAGGGTCTGCGTTTGCTCACCCAACCTCACCAAACCTCTCAGCCCCAAGAGTGTCCACCCTTATGTCTCATCCAGCTGTGGGTCTAGATATGGTCAATCCAGGTTGCATCACAGCCCCTGAACGAATTGTGTAAGAATTTCTCTCTCTTTCCCTGTCTTTGTTTCATGGGTTTTTAAAAGTAATTTATTTTTATAATGGGGTTTAGCTGCTTTTCACGGCTGTGTTTATGCCGCTTTACATCCATTTGACACACTAACAGAGAGATAGCAATACATAGGTTTTAAGATTATTACTAGTCAGATATATTCTTGTGCGGTGAATCGGGCGTGTTGAGTCCAGTTCTCTGAGCAAGGAGTAGGTCTTGTCTATTACATATTGGGTTTATGGAACGGTATCTGAGCTAATTTGAAACTCTTGTTTTATGTATCACCCCACCTCACCTTTCCCGTTAAGCAGCCATAGTGTGTTTTCTGCATGTGTGACTCTGTTCTGTTTGTAATTCAGTTCAAGTGTAACGGTTTTTACATTCCCTCTATAAGTGACACCTTATGAGAAGTGTCCTTTTCTGTGTGACTTATTTCACTTAGAATCGTCTTACCTAAATCCACTCATCATGCTGCTACTAGCCTTATGACATTGATTTCATGGCTGAGTGATATTCCATTGTACATAAGGACCACAACTTTTTTATCCATTTTTCGCTTTCCTGGGATATTTAAGGTGGAAGGAAGTGGAGGTCCTTGTCAACAGAGCAGCCCTAAACTTTGGGGTGCTTGTGTCTTGCTGATTTTCAATTTTCCCACTTTATCCCCCAATGCGTGGAAGTGCCCTATGCTCTCTAAGCTGTGTTTTTTAGATGTTTCAGGACACACCGTACACTTCTCCAGAGTGGCTGTTGGCAATTTACATCCCACCCATCAGTGTAGCAAGGCTCCCATTTCTCCATGGCCTGTCCTGCATTTCTGGTTTTGACACTTTTTTCAGCATGGCCCTTTTGACCGATGGGAAGCGAGACTTCTTTGTAGCGCTGATTTGCCTTTCCAGGTTGCTTGGTTGGCCAAAAAGGGCGTATGCGTTTTTTCCTGAATATATTCAGGAAAAAACGCATACGCCCTTTTTGGCCAAGGGCATCATTGTCAACGTTTTGCCGCTTTTCATGTGCTTTAAAGGCGATTCGAATCTACCTCCTGAAATCTGTTTCCTGCAATTCTGCCTTGATTTCAAATCCTCTTCTTTGCCTTCCCTCAATATATTTGTGGACGAGAGTTATCATTTATAACTCTGCAGGTTTGTGAATTGCAGTGCCCTGAAGCTCCATTTTACAAGTCGCTTTTTTGGGAGCCGGCCGCAAAAGCGCAGGATGGCTTCAGGCCCTGTTCTGGTTCCGGGGGGCAGGCTGAGCCTGTGGTTAATTCTTCTTCCTGATGGGAAAATAGAGTGACCTGTGCCTGTCCCAACACCAAGAGCTAGTCTCTCATTGGTTCCCCGTCTTCCCGTTCATCCTCAGGACAAATTGCAACCTGTACGGAACAGGAGGTTAAAGGTGCTGATGCTCCAAGTAGGGAGATTGCTAGTAAAGTGGCTGGAATGGCGAACCCGAGCACAAGGAGAGGAGAAATGAGGTGCTTTTTAGAAACCTTTCCCCATCACACGGTGTACCATCTTCTGGGTTTCTCATGCATGTTTTCGATGTAGGAAGATGCCCTTGAACCTGGAGATTTGGGACCCATGCGATGGGTAGCACGCAGTATTACTTTAAAGGGTCTGCGTTTGCTCACCCAACCTCACCAAACCTCTCAGCCCCAAGAGTGTCCACCCTTATGTCTCATCCAGCTGTGGGTCTAGATATGGTCAATCCAGGTTGCATCACAGCCCCTGAACGAATTGTGTAAGAATTTCTCTCTCTTTCCCTGTCTTTGTTTCATGGGTTTTTAAAAGTAATTTATTTTTATAATGGGGTTTAGCTGCTTTTCACGGCTGTGTTTAGGCCGCTTTACACCCACTTGACACACTAACAGAGAGATATCAATACATAGGTTTTAAGATTATTACTAGTCAGATATATTCTTGTGCGGTGAATCGGGCGTGTTGAGTCCAGTTCTCTGAGCAAGGAGTAGGTCTTGTCTATTACATATTGGGTTTATGGAACGGTATCTGAGCTAATTTGAAACTCTTGTTTTATGTATCACCCCACCTCACCTTTCCCGTTAAGCAGCCATAGTGTGTTTTCTGCATGTGTGACTCTGTTCTGTTTTGTAATTCAGTTCAAGTGTAACGGTTTTTCCATTCCCTCTATAAGTGACACCTTATGAGAAGTGTCCTTTCCTGTGTGACTTATTTCACTTAGAATCGTCTTACCTAAATCCACTCCTCATGCTGCTACTAGCCTTATGACATTGATTTCATGGCTGAGTGATATTCCATTGTACATAAGGATCACAACTTTTTTATCCATTTTTCGCTTTCCTGGGATATTTAAGGTGGAAGGAAGTGGAGGTCCTTGTCAACAGAGCAGCCCTAAACTTTGGGGTGTTTGTGTCTTGCTGATTTTCAATTTTCCCACATTATCCCCCCATGCGTGGAAGTGCCCTGTGCTCTCTAAGCTGTGTTTTTTAGATGTTTCAGGACACACCGTACACTTCTCCAGAGTGGCTGTTGGCAATTTACATCCCGCCCATCAGTGTAGCAAGGCTCCCATTTCTCCATGGCCTGTCCTGCATTTCTGGTTTTGACACTTTTTTCAGCATGGCCCTTTGGACCGATGGGAAGCGAGACTTCTTTGTAGCGCTGATTTGCCTTTCCAGGTTGCTTGGTTGGCCAAAAAGGGCGTATGCGTTTTTTCCTGAATATATTCAGGAAAAAACGCATACGCCCTTTTTGGCCAAGGGCATCATTGTCAACGTTTTGCCGCTTTTCATGTGCTTTAAAGGCGATTCGAATCTACCTCCTGAAATCTGTTTCCTGTAATTCTGCCTTGATTTCAAATCCTCTTCTTTGCCTTCCCTCAATATATTTGTGGACGAGAGTTATCATTTATAACTCTGCAGGTTTGTGAATTGCAGTGCCCTGAAGCTCCATTTTACAAGTCGCTTTTTTGGGAGCCGGCCGCAAAAGCGCAGGATGGCTTCAGGCCCTGTTCTGGTTCCGGGGGGCAGGCTGAGCCTGTGGTTAATTCTTCTTCCTGATGGGAAAATAGAGTGACCTGTGCCTGTCCCAACACCAAGAGCTAGTCTCTCATTGGTTCCCCGTCTTCCCGTTCATCCTGGGGACAAATTGCAACCTGTACGGAACAGGAGGTTAAAGGTGCTGATGCTCCAAGTAGGGAGATTGCTAGTAAAGTGGCTGGAATGGCGAACCCGAGCACAAGGAGAGGAGAAATGAGGTGCGTTTTAGAAACCTTTCCCCATCACACGGTGTACCATCTTCTGGGTTTCTCATGCATGTTTTCGATGTAGGAAGATGCCCTTGAACCTGGAGATTTGGGACCCATGCGATGGGTAGCACGCAGTATTACTTTAAAGGGTCTGCGTTTGCTCACCCAACCTCACCAAACCTCTCAGCCCCAAGAGTGTCCACCCTTATGTCTCATCCAGCTGTGGGTCTAGATATGGTCAATCCAGGTTGCATCACAGCCCCTGAACGAATTGTGTAAGAATTTCTCTCTCTTTCCCTGTCTTTGTTTCATGGGTTTTTAAAAGTAATTTATTTTTATAATGGGGTTTAGCTGCTTTTCACGGCTGTGTTTAGGCCGCTTTACACCCACTTGACACACTAACAGAGAGATATCAATACATAGGTTTTAAGATTATTACTAGTCAGATATATTCTTGTGCGGTGAATCGGGCGTGTTGAG
Organism: Balaenoptera physalus; assembly: GCF_965194825.1. NCBI lineage: Eukaryota > Metazoa > Chordata > Mammalia > Artiodactyla > Balaenopteridae > Balaenoptera > Balaenoptera physalus. Next base: position 242,392 of record NW_028125553.1, read on the forward strand.
TCCAGTTCTCTGAGCAAGGAGTAGGTCTTGTCTATTACATATTGGGTTTATGGAACGGTATCTGAGCTAATTTGAAACTCTTGTTTTATGTATCACCCCACCTCACCTTTCCCGTTAAGCAGCCATAGTGTGTTTTCTGCATGTGTGACTCTGTTCTGTTTTGTAATTCAGTTCAAGTGTAACGGTTTTTCCATTCCCTCTATAAGTGACACCTTATGAGAAGTGTCCTTTCCTGTGTGACTTATTTCACTTAGAATCGTCTTACCTAAATCCACTCCTCATGCTGCTACTAGCCTTATGACATTGATTTCATGGCTGAGTGATATTCCATTGTACATAAGGACCACAACTTTTTTATCCATTTTTCGCTTTCCTGGGATATTTAAGGTGGAAGGAAGTGGAGGTCCTTGTCAACAGAGCAGCCCTAAACTTTGGGGTGCTTGTGTCTTGCTGATTTTCAATTTTCCCACTTTATCCCCCCATGCGTGGAAGTGCCCTATGCTCTCTAAGCTGTGTTTTATAGATGTTTCAGGACACACCGTACACTTCTCCAGAGTGGCTGTTGGCAATTTACATCCCGCCCATCAGTGTAGCAAGGCTCCCATTTCTCCATGGCCTGTCCTGCATTTCTGGTTTTGACACTTTTTTCAGCATGGCCCTTTTGACCGATGGGAAGCGAGACTTCTTTGTAGCGCTGATTTGCCTTTCCAGGTTGCTTGGTTGGCCAAAAAGGGCGTATGCGTTTTTTCCTGAATATATTCAGGAAAAAACGCATACGCCCTTTTTGGCCAAGGGCATCATTGTCAACGTTTTGCCGCTTTTCATGTGCTTTAAAGGCGATTCGAATCTACCTCCTGAAATCTGTTTCCTGCAATTCTGCCTTGATTTCAAATCCTCTTCTTTGCCTTCCCTCAATATATTTGTGGACGAGAGTTATCATTTATAACTCTGCAGGTTTGTGAATTGCAGTGCCCTGAAGCTCCATTTTACAAGTCGCTTTTTTGGGAGCCGGCCGCAAAAGCGCAGGATGGCTTCAGGCCCTGTTCTGGTTCCGGGGGGCAGGCTGAGCCTGTGGTTAATTCTTCTTCCTGATGGGAAAATAGAGTGACCTGTGCCTGTCCCAACACCAAGAGCTAGTCTCTCATTGGTTCCCCGTCTTCCCGTTCATCCTCAGGACAAATTGCAACCTGTACGGAACAGGAGGTTAAAGGTGCTGATGCTCCAAGTAGGGAGATTGCTAGTAAAGTGGCTGGAATGGCGAACCCGAGCACAAGGAGATGAGAAATGAGGTGCGTTTTAGAAACCTTTCCACATCACACGGTGTACCATCTTCTGGGTTTCTCATGCATGTTTTCGATGTAGGAAGATGCCCTTGAACCTGGAGATTTGGGACCCATGCGATGGGTAGCACGCAGTATTACTTTAAAGGGTCTGCGTTTGCTCACCCAACCTCACCAAACCTCTCAGCCCCAAGAGTGTCCACCCTTATGTCTCATCCAGCTGTGGGTCTAGATATGGTCAATCCAGGTTGCATCACAGCCCCTGAACGAATTGTGTAAGAATTTCTCTCTCTTTCCCTGTCTTTGTTTCATGGGTTTTTAAAAGTAATTTATTTTTATAATGGGGTTTAGCTGCTTTTCACGGCTGTGTTTATGCCGCTTTACATCCATTTGACACACTAACAGAGAGATATCAATACATAGGTTTTAAGATTATTACTAGTCAGATATATTCTTGTGCGGTGAATCGGGCGTGTTGAGTCCAGTTCTCTGAGCAAGGAGTAGGTCTTGTCTATTCCATATTGGGTTTATGGAACGGTATCTGAGCTAATTTGAAACTCTTGTTTTATGTATCACCCCACCTCACCTTTCCCGTTAAGCAGCCATAGTGTGTTTTCTGCATGTGTGACTCTGTTCTGTTTTGTAATTCAGTTCAAGTGTAACGGTTTTTACATTCCCTCTATAAGTGACACCTTATGAGAAGTGTCCTTTTCTGTGTGACTTATTTCACTTAGAATCGTCTTACCTAAATCCACTCATCATGCTGCTACTAGCCTTATGACATTGATTTCATGGCTGAGTGATATTCCATTGTACATAAGGACCACAACTTTTTTATCCATTTTTCGCTTTCCTGGGATATTTAAGGTGGAAGGAAGTGGAGGTCCTTGTCAACAGAGCAGCCCTAAACTTTGGGGTGCTTGTGTCTTGCTGATTTTCAATTTTCCCACTTTATCCCCCCATGCGTGGAAGTGCCCTATGCTCTCTAAGCTGTGGTTTTTAGATGTTTCAGGACACACCGTACACTTCTCCAGAGTGGCTGTTGGCAATTTACATCCCACCCATCAGTGTAGCAATGCTCCCATTTCTCCACGGCCTGTCCTGCATTTCTGGTTTTGACACTTTTTTCAGCATGGCCCTTTTGACCGATGGGAAGCGAGACTTCTTTGTAGCGCTGATTTGCCTTTCCAGGTTGCTTGGTTGGCCAAAAAGGGCGTATGCGTTTTTTCCTGAATATATTCAGGAAAAAACGCATACGCCCTTTTTGGCCAAGGGCATCATTGTCAACGTTTTGCCGCTTTTCATGTGCTTTAAAGGCGATTCGAATCTACCTCCTGAAATCTGTTTCCTGCAATTCTGCCTTGATTTCAAATCCTCTTCTTTGCCTTCCCTCAATATATTTGTGGACGAGAGTTATCATTTATAACTCTGCAGGTTTGTGAATTGCAGTGCCCTGAAGCTCCATTTTACAAGTCGCTTTTTTGGGAGCCGGCCGCAAAAGCGCAGGATGGCTTCAGGCCCTGTTCTGGTTCCGGGGGGCAGGCTGAGCCTGTGGTTAATTCTTCCTGATGGGAAAATAGAGTGACCTGTGCCTGTCCCAACACCAAGAGCTAGTCTCTCATTGGTTCCCCGTCTTCCCGTTCATCCTGGGGACAAATTGCAACCTGTACGGAACAGGAGGTTAAAGGTGCTGATGCTCCAAGTAGGGAGATTGCTAGTAAAGTGGCTGGAATGGCGAACCCGAGCACAAGGAGATGAGAAATGAGGTGCGTTTTAGAAACCTTTCCACATCACACGGTGTACCATCTTCTGGGTTTCTCATGCATGTTTTCGATGTAGGAAGATGCCCTTGAACCTGGAGATTTTGGACCCATGCGATGGGTAGCACGCAGTATTACTTTAAAGGGTCTGCGTTTGCTCACCCAACCTCACCAAACCTCTCAGCCCCAAGAGTGTCCACCCTTATGTCTCATCCAGCTGTGGGTCTAGATATGGTCAATCCAGGTTGCATCACAGCCCCTGAACGAATTGTGTAAGAATTTCTCTCTCTTTCCCTGTCTTTGTTTCATGGGTTTTTAAAAGTAATTTATTTTTATAATGGGGTTTAGCTGCTTTTCACGGCTGTGTTTAGGCCGCTTTACACCCACTTGACACACTAACAGAGAGATATCAATACATAGGTTTTAAGATTATTACTAGTCAGATATATTCTTGTGCGGTGAATCGGGCGTGTTGAGTCCAGTTCTCTGAGCAAGGAGTAGGTCTTGTCTATTACATATTGGGTTTATGGAACGGTATCTGAGCTAATTTGAAACTCTTGTTTTATGTATCACCCCACCTCACCTTTCCCGTTAAGCAGCCATAGTGTGTTTTCTGCATGTGTGACTCTGTTCTGTTTTGTAATTCAGTTCAAGTGTAACGGTTTTTACATTCCCTCTATAAGTGACACCTTATGAGAAGTGTCCTTTTCTGTGTGACTTATTTCACTTAGAATCGTCTTACCTAAATCCACTCATCATGCTGCTACTAGCCTTATGACATTGATTTCATGGCTGAGTGATATTCCATTGTACATAAGGACCACAACTTTTTTATCCATTTTTCGCTTTCCTGGGATATTTAAGGTGGAAGGAAGTGGAGGTCCTTGTCAACAGAGCAGCCCTAAACTTTGGGGTGCTTGTGTCTTGCTGATTTTCAATTTTCCCACTTTATCCCCCCATGCGTGGAAGTGCCCTATGCTCTCTAAGCTGTGTTTTTTAGATGTTTCAGGACACACCGTACACTTCTCCAGAGTGGCTGTTGGCAATTTACATCCCGCCCATCAGTGTAGCAAGGCTCCCATTTCTCCATGGCCTGTCCTGCATTTCTGGTTTTGACACTTTTTTCAGCATGGCCCTTTTGACCGATGGGAAGCGAGACTTCTTTGTAGCGCTGATTTGCCTTTCCAGGTTGCTTGGTTGGCCAAAAAGGGCGTATGCGTTTTTTCCTGAATATATTCAGGAAAAAACGCATACGCCCTTTTTGGCCAAGGGCATCATTGTCAACGTTTTGCCGCTTTTCATGTGCTTTAAAGGCGATTCGAATCTACCTCCTGAAATCTGTTTCCTGCAATTCTGCCTTGATTTCAAATCCTCTTCTTTGCCTTCCCTCAATATATTTGTGGACGAGAGTTATCATTTATAACTCTGCAGGTTTGTGAATTGCAGTGCCCTGAAGCTCCATTTTACAAGTCGCTTTTTTGGGAGCCGGCCGCAAAAGCGCAGGATGGCTTCAGGCCCTGTTCTGGTTCCGGGGGGCAGGCTGAGCCTGTGGTTAATTCTTT